>NW_022197768.1:3908902-4038176 GCF_009176525.2 Contarinia nasturtii
TCCAGATCAATAATTAGATCACGATAGATGTCGTTGGAGCCATTAAAGAAGTTAGCATAAATGAATTCCAGCATTTTCTTTTGTTAATTATTTTGTCAGCTTGTATGTTTAAATGAAATTTGTAATAAAAATGTTTCAATTTCGAAAAATCCCACCATTTCTTTTTAATTGTTCCATCCCACCATTTCTATTTTACGGCATCAATCTACTCTATGTTAAAACGTAATGGGAAGCGTAGGTAGATACATTTAATGTAATTGAAAATCTCTTAAAATGTTTTCATTAGCCTCCTGTCTTTGGACCATTTTCTTTACAGCCCAGGACAAAAAATTCACCACGACCAAAAGAAAAGCCATATATTATTTTTAGTTTCTCAAGAGTGGTGAATAAAATGAAAGAAAAATGCGCAATGAAACTTTTATTATTGAAATGATTTGCGTTTCTATTATTAATTTGCGTTTGCTATTCTCTAATGTTCCCTTATATTCTCTAATTCGCTTTTATTATTTTTACTCCATCTCAGCTCCTGACGATATCTTACTGAGCTGGTTCATCTGGCTGAAAATATCCCAATATAATGTCTGATAACTTTGAAATTATAAGTTTTTTATCATTATTGTATCACTATGAAAAAATTGAATAAAATTGTAAATTTTCTCGAAAAAACACGTTATTAAATTTCCTTTTTATGTCATAAATCGGAAGACCATCTGAGATCGGTTGTAAAATCAGACAGTGGCCGTGTGTATGACACCAACCCAAACAACGTGAAATTTGACTCAAAGGTTGCCTACAGCTGTAACCCTAATAGAAGGACCAAAGCGGGAAAAGTGCCTATTTTTTACTCCTCTAGAGCTGAGGAATCTGAGTCATAGAGATTTGTACGGAATTATCGATCACTCTGCATACGCACTCCCTTGACGTCCATTGTCCCCATTGCAGGTTACCGTGTGCAAACACAAAAGAGGAAACAATATAAGAATGCGTTGCATGTACGAAGAGAACGAAGCGCAGCAACGAGACTACAGAATAATGAAAAAAAAAATCAAATTAAGCCATGTATTCAAATATGTAATTAAACACTCAATGCTGAGGCATAATCAGATTTGCTCTACAAACCACGAAACACAAACCGGTGCCGTATTCTTGTTCATCACACCATCTTTTGTGGATGGAATACACATTTTACCATTTTACGCTCGCAAACATAAACAAAACGCTATACGCAGCGACCAAGATAGAGCGAGTGTCAGATTGGTAGAACGAGAAAGAGCCAATGGAACATGTGAGTTGGTCGGTGTCTGCATGATGTGCGCTTACATTCATGAGACGTACACAATTCGGTTTGGAACGACTGTGAGAGCTTATGCTTGTCGATGTTATGCAGATTTAAATGTTTCGGAAATGTTGAAAGAGACAATACAATCATGTATGACACGGTTTATGTTTGCATATTATGCTAAAATCAAGCTCATGATCCATGGGCCATGTGATGAAATACACATTGCGCGCGCGATTCGAATCGAACACGTTAATGTTTAACCGAATTGATATTTAAGCGAAACCACATGTATGCACGAAATATTCACCCTATTACATTTAGACGTATGCATCTGAGTAAAAACGATAAGTGAAAAAAAAAAACCTTACACAAAAAAAACACAAAAATAGTGGAAATCCGTGATGACATAAAATGGAAAATCAACAAAGAGACATGAATTTGACACCGTAGTGGTGCCGCTACTGCCGTCGTTATTGCAATCGCATATATGACAATTACAATTGCAATGATGCATCGAAGTAATGTGTATTCGTTTGTTGCACGATATTTACGTACGTATTGTGGCACGAGTGCACTCATAATCGTGATTATCATTGTTTTGTCCACATTAAGTTTTTCCATTTTAATTTTGTCCTTTCAGCGGCGTCAATACGTCTCATTTTTTCGACTTCTTATATGGCATTGCGGCTTGTTAAACAATCTTTCCGATACAAAACGGTTGTCGGTGGCTGTTTCACACTCGAAACGTGGCTCCGTTCAATCGTATAAATTTGAATCCATTGAAATGTCACATCGTAATACATATGAAATGCACGCATTTTATAAGGGCGAATTGTAATGTGAACGCATGCAATAAGCCAATCTTTCATCACATTGAAATTTGGATAGAAAACCATGAGTTTTCATTTGATATTTTTGGCTTTATAGAATTCGTTTTTTCTCATTTTCGTGCACGCATCTTGCCGTTCTGTTAGTTCTCATTTGCGTGCTTGTCGCTTGTCTGTTGTTTTTTTTTATTCGTTTTCTTTAGCTTCGTTTCCCATTTGTCACCCATTCACTGTGTTAGAATCAACACGAGTGTGGAAAGTGTTGGTGCGGAAGCAATCGAATTGGACATTATTTTCATCAAAAACAGTAAATTCGAAGAGCAGTGACATTTCGTACGCATATTTCCTACTCGTGTAACGTATATGTTTCACTCTATTCGATGCCATTCTAAAGGAGATATAGATATCGAGAGAGAGAGAGAGAGAGAGAGAGAGAGAGAGAGAGAGAAAGCGAGTGTGCGTTACATCGCATCTTTTGCCATTTATTTATGTTGTCGATGTCGTTGTCGATGTCTCTGATGTTCTCTCGTACTGTCACCCCCGTTGATGGTTTTGAATATACGTTTTTTTGCGTTCAATACGCGTTTCTTTCTAGTCATTCGTTTGTTGCGCTTGTTTTCTTTCTCAGCGGATAACGCGCTAAAATTCGGCATTGTGTCAATTGGGGGTTGATTCTATTTCTGATAAAATAAATTGTATACATAATCAGATTTATCATATTTTTTCTTCTTCTCTGGGCTCGTCTGAAACCGTAACAACAGCCAAATGAAATGGCAACAACGAACCAAACAACAACAAAAAAATATCGTAACGAAACGAAACGAAAGAGAAATTATTATTAGGGAAATGCTCACGATTGATATGAGATGCGAAATGAAATGATGTTGTCAGCTCTTGTGTTTGTGCAAAATAGAGGAAATATTAAATTTTCACGCCTATAACGAAACAAAATAGCAACAGAATGAGCGGAACAACAAAACGGATTGCACAACAAAATATCGACGGATGACAGTGCGTGCAAACACGTGACCAAAATGTCTATCTTTTGTTTTTATAATGGTTTTATCCATTTTACTTTTCCGCACACATAGTGTAAGGTGAAAAGTATTGTAATCGGTCAAAATTTTGAAAACTTCAGAAACATGTTTTCTGGACGTTTCTGAGGTCAGCGAACCCGAATCAGGCCGTTTTGAGCATGGTTTATGTTAATCTGTACGTCGTACGTCGTACGTCGTACGTCGTACGTTGTACGTCGTACGCAAAATTTGTTAGCAAGATTGCGCTCATCGTAGAAACTTAATTCAAAATCTGACTTTACAGGATGATTGGGGGTCCCGAGGAATAGAAATCATTAGCTTTTGAGCGACTTTGGTTGATGGGAAAAAATGTCATGCCTGGAGTGATACCTATGAAAAAGAGTCCAATTTTCGTCCAAAAGTCATACTTAATGTGGACTTAAACATTCAAAAATATGTATTGGGGGGTTTTTTGGCACGAGAAAACCGAATCCGACGTTAGTTTTGAGATACAATCAATTTTTAATTCAGTTTCCTTGAAAAAATCACAAAAAAAATGAATTTTTGTATGGGAGCCATGCCTGTATGCTACCTTAATGACGTGAAACTTTGCACAGTCTATTTTTTACACAAAAAAATAACATTCTGAAAGTTTGAAGAGATTTCAATCAAAATTAGGGGTACCTCCCATATAAAATTTTCAATTTTTGGCTCAAAAACGAATATTTTGCATGGGAGGTACTCTTAATTTTGGTTAAAATTTCTCCAAACCTTCCGAATGTTATTTTTTTGTGAGTTATGAAAAGTGTTTCAAAAATAATTTCTATGGCAAAATTAACGTCAGACATATTTTTTAATACAGTTTCCTTGTAAAAGTCACAAAAAAATTGAATTTTTGTATGGGAGCCATGCCTGTATGATACTTTAATGACGTGAAACTTTGCACAGACTATTTTTTACACAAAATAATAACATTCTGAAAGTTTGAAGAGATTTCGATCAAAGTTAGGGGTACCTTCCATACAAAATTTTAAATTTTTGGCTCAAAAACGAATATTTTGTATGGGAGGTACCCTTAATTTTGGTTGAAATTTCTCCAAACCCTACGAATGTTATTTTTTTGTGAAAAAATAACCTGTGCAAAGTTTCACACCATTAATATAGCATACAGACATGGCTCCCATACAAAGATCCAAATTTTTTGTGACTTTAGTTATGGAAAGTGTTTCAAAAATAATTTTTATGGCAAAATTAACGTCAGACATATTTTTTATAGTATTTTGTTAGAAAATAGAATACTTTCAAATGTCGTACAAATGGGTTCATCATGAAAGTGTGAAAAATCTTTTCTCGGGTACTTCTGCTATTAAATTAAAAAATATTTCGTTGCCAAAGTTGAAACATATTTTTTGGTCTCGAACTTTACGCCGCTTGAAAGACTTGAAGAATCGAGCAAATATTATTTTGAACTTTCTTAATAAAATACGCAACTACCACAGTGCGGAAAAGTTCGTCTTACTCCCGTAAGACTTTTTATTACATTCTAGATATTGCTATATCTATGATTGTTGTATATTTGAATTCAGTCGATACTCGAACCACTCTTAAACGGCCATAAACCATTTCAATACTTTTCAGATGAATCTAATGAAATTATATTTCGATTTTAATAACATTCTCGATCAATCTGTTAAATTACTTTGATTTCCTGTAAACAGTAACATTCTTCCACACCAAATCATCGCATTGTAACTCATTAATTCGATTCACAATTCTCGTACTCATCAGTTTGTCACAGGATGTCGATTCGCATTTTCGAATATGACTCAAATGTGATTGTACGCAAATTGAAAAAGAAAATAGAATTCGGAGTAAACGATGAAAATATGTGCACAGTAACGCGTCATAATAGCCACAAATAAACACACGATGTCACAGTGAATATACTTATTGTTAGGAATGATATCCAGACATGCTATGGCGACATGTTTGCAATAGTTTTTCAATTTATTTCTTTATAGATTCGTCGATCTGAAAATATATATATAAAAAAGAGACGAAGTGGAAAAGAAAGTAAAACGCACTGAATCCAACAATCCATCTCATGCCTCGTAAGAATAACAAAAGCCAAAAGAATGAGAGAGAGAGAGGAAAAAAAGTGAATATGAGAGCATACAGAATGAAAATCCATATGGTAAATGCGCACACGTTGTACGTTTCATATTGGTTATTTTGCTGGCAATTGTTGTTTTTGGTTTTCCCTTTCAATTCCTCTTCGATATAAAAATGCCATCGCATTAGAAGCGATGAGATGAGACCAGTGGATCGCAGTCGAATCGCATTGATATGGTAACGCAGAGCCATTTACCAACAGTACAGTCCAATGACGAAAGATAGTGTCAATCGAATGATATGTATCTGATTGATTCCGGCCAAAATGTATATACGCTGTGGCAAAATAGAAGTAATCATCAACGACTAATAAAATAAATGCTTCAAGCATATACCACGCAGCTGCCCCATTAGTGTACGCATTGTTGAACTATTTTCGAAAAGGTGATTTTTTTTGCGTCGTTGTTTCGATTCCAATAGCGAATGTCACTTTTGTACGGCGATTTATGTACAAGGCACTGAGACAACAATGGCCAATGAAATGTGCGCATCGAAAGTTATTCGGAAAATTCATGTGATGCGATCACTTCCATGCTTTTAGTTATCTCTTTTTTTCATTTTGAATTTGTGTGGCTTTTGTGTGTCTGTGCGCGCACTGTAGTGTACACAAAAAACAGAAATGAATGCACAAGAAGCAATGCAAAGATGAAGTGAATGCGAATAATAAGATATGTCCAAACGAACTGAATGATGGGAGATAGAGAATGAAAAAAACAGCTATCTAAAACATTCAACAGCTCAACGAAATATGTATCAGAATATGAATGATTGAAACGTGAAAGGATGCAATAAACTTGAACCATTGTGTGCCACAATCGTTCGGTCAACGTTATTCGTCTCACAATATATACTGTTTGCCGTCTTCTCGTTCACTTCGTCAACACTTCGTGCTGTTATTCAGTGTAAATGTAAACATTTAAACCATTTTTAATGCAACATCGCTTCGATGCATGCCAAAATATTTGCAATACGTTTGACCATCTCAAAATGTAAAATTTCATTTAAAATAAAATAGAAGAAAGGCTCCAACAATGATTAAAACAAAGAGCAACACCAACAATGCCAACAAAGTTCATTATCCTTTCCACTCAATGGTTTGAACATAGCGCGAATTGGATGGTATCATTGGGCCATGAACCAATGTCAATATTTAGATTCAAACATCGAAACAATTTGTTTATGAATCATACATCAAGTTGTGTGCTTCGTTCGATAAATCACGGAAACAAAGTGGATGACAACATAAAATGTAATCATTAACAAAGCATAATTGCAGAAAATCGTACAGCAAAGAATGTAAAAATCCAAATGTTATGTCAAACACTCTAGCAAACAGTGTTCTAGTTTCGTGTTTCATATGAGTCATGCTGTTTTTGCGACTCACAAAAATAGCAACAGCAACAACAACAAATAACAAATTGATAGAGCCGAACATCAAATGAACCTGAGTGCCCCAAATGTAAGTCAGCTCTCGGCGATTCACATTCAAATACAATTTACGCACAGTTGCACAAATTCCAAAACAATTGTTATGAACGCATCAATAAATCGATGGCCTCAAACGACTGAAACAATTCGTGTTGGATGCAGAGGTGGATCGACTATGGAGAAAGAGACTAGGAAAGAGAAAAAGAGACGCACAATAACAAAAACAACAACAACAAAAACCAACGAAGGTACATGAGCCGAATTTTTGAGCCATGAACAGGAACATTCGAAGTTATTTTAATAGAATATATTGGCCTCGAGCTAAAATTACTGTTTTTTTTTTTTAAGAGATAGGGCGGTTTAATGCCACATTTCCACTCTGTATCATTTTCATTTCGAATGCAATGCAAACATGATGGCCGCAGCTTAAATGCATCCCGAAATTGCTTACAGTAGATTGATTCAAATAAACAAAGTGGCCTAGATAAAAGTCGAATGAAATAACATTCATTTTGGGATGCTTATAAGCACAACAACCATGTTTACAAATATACTTCGGACCAATATGCACTTTTAAATGTTTAAAATGTTCGATTGCTGAATACACAAATGACAAAAAATAAAATTGAAGATAATAAAAAACCACGAACAATAAATTTCGAACTATTCAATGTTGAACATCATCGAATCGTTCTCAAAACGTTTCAGACGATGAAACAACTATGAAACATTTTAAACGATCTAAAAATAATAACACTTATTGGGTCAAATGAACATTTTGATCAAATTTGGCAATTCATTCAATTTCAGTGATGATTTCTGGTTGGTAAATTTGTTGACAAAAAAAGTATGTGCCGTCCAAACGAAAGTTTGGAACCACCTATAAATTATAAAATGTTCCGTGAAATTTGGTCTAATTGAAGAAGAGCTGTTATAGACACCGTAGAGGTGTGGGAACTTTTTTCGCAAGTTCTACTCCTTCTTATATTCAGGTAAGTTCACTTGAAAATTTATATAAAATAATTGTGCGCAATTGTGCGTGCCCGCACTTCTTAGGTGTCAATAAAAGCTCAGAATTGAAGGATTCTTAATCAATAACTATGTCGGCTCTTTGAAGATTATAAGGGTGTCGGTCAAAATCGAAGTTTTGGCCGTTTCTCAAGACCGTTGAATAAAAAAATTATGTACACCACCGTTTGATCATTTCGAAAATGTTGCCCATAACCCTTGAAAGGACATATTTTGACCGAATTTCGGTCGATTATGATGTTCTATACCGAAATTGAGCCCTTTCCGATGACGTGTACTTGGTTTAAATTGGTCGAAGAGTTAAAAATGTGCAATACATTTTATATGCGGTTCCAATCTTTCTGGCAGAACTGTAACTGTTTCTCTGCTAAATGAAGCAACAAAAATTTACATATATGCAACGTTGATAATACAACATTTTTAACGAAATTAGTAAATGTAAAGCAATTTGACACTGTGATTGCTATTTGTTTTACGAGATAGAATCACATACGCATTAAAAGTATAACACTTTATATCGAATATATTTGAGAAAGAATACAATTTGAAAATGTCTTCGTTTCCGAGTGAATTTGTCATGAAAGTTCTCATATCGTCTTACCCACAGCTGAGCAATCGAATCGAAAAAGTGTGTGAAATGATTTGAAAAGTTCAATCCGCTTATTATATACCAAATACAGAATGAACGATGAGTGGATAATTCACATCTTTAACCGTATGGTGGTTAAGTGTTTAGCTCCGGCTCAGTCAAACAATCGAAAAGTATTTTTTTTCTTAAAGTGGCCAATCGATAGATTTGCCGCACTCTATTTTCATGACACGTTCCTTTTAAATATATAAAAGTGAATTTCATTCAATTGTATTTCAAGTAAGTATTACGGCTATTAAAAGCCGTGAACAATCTTGAACCATATTTCTTTTTTCTGTTCCAATTGTTGAAAAAATTCACACAAACATACAATGACTTTTTTGTGTTTTGAGGTGTTAAATTGATTGCACTATTTGTTCAAGTACATAACTAAAATAGATTCAAGTGTTAATTATAAATCCCCTTTCCAGTCATTGTTTTGTTGTCGTTGTATTGCAGCGATTGTATTCGACACTTTACAACTACTACTGTTTGTTACTCTCTCTCGTGCATTCTCCGTATATATTGTTACGTTCAAGTAGATTCAACTTCACTTTCGAAGCGGTAAACTTTATGCATCGCATATTAGTTTATCGAAATCGGTTTTTATTTATTTTTATACCCTCAAGCTATAAACATGTTATGAGTTATAGAATTTAAATGGGCATAAGTATGCTTAACATGAAATTAAGATTGTGTGGCGCTTCGCATAAGCACATAAGCACATATGCGTGCTTTGGAAAAACACTCATTTCGTTTTCTGAATATTTCATTAGTGTTGTTTGTCGGTTCATTTCAACTGATGTTTTAAAAAAAAAATCGCTTAAGAACTAAATGGAATAAATTACCCAAATATCGATTGAACATTTCTTCTGCAATAATGACAATCACATAATTTAAAAGCGAAGTTCTACCGATGCAAATGAAGTTAAAAAAAACTAATATATTGTATTCTTTTTGGATCTGTTAAATAAAAAAAGCAACGATATTGGTAATTGAAAGCATTTTAATCGAAATATAAGCCTAAAGGATACACATTAGATGCGTACTTTGAATATATAAAATAAACAATGACACGTTTTGAAAATCATTTGATGCTTCTGGCACGCGTGTGGTTCGTTTTTTTCTTATTCACATGACAAAAATACGTTCTACACTGAACAGTGAAATAAAATAAATAAATAAAAAAAATGAAAATAAACAAACATTGGCCTATGTCGCTAAATACAATGCACAATGCCATTTTAAAATGATAACAAACTGCTACAGTTGTGCAACATTCTCTATCTCTTGAATGCCATTGGAAATGAACAAGAAATTAAATCAGCTGTAAACGTTTCGATATTTTACCACGGTGATTTGGTACAGTTTGTTTATTTAACTCGTACTTGCTCTGTTACGTTACTGTCAAATACTAACATTTGTCATAAATTATTAAAGTGCATCCGAAAAACACACACACGGATCTACACACAATGAAAATGTATCCATAGCATTTCAGGTCAGTTGTGAAGAACAAAATACGCGCTCACACATACGAAAATGGTTTTATGCTGTATTTCAAGCATATACCAATGCTCGAAGATTAAAAATGATGAGCGAACGAACAAAGGGAAGGGGTGGGCAAAATTAGTGAAAAGTAAATCTATTGCAACACTAATCAATTGATACCGGCTCTTTCTTTTTCTTTTTTTTATTGTTAGTTTTTATTAATCGTTAAAAAAAACTGTCAACGCACAATATCACGTGTCGCTTTGCTATTGATTAATCGTAAAATAAATGCATCATTTATTAGCAAAATGAGAAGAATTTCAATAAATCGATTTTTAGCTGTCACATTTGTTCGCACCGTACTGTAAAACCCATACACCTCTGTGCCATAAAGGACATCGCTTGCTTCAGCAAACTAAAATGCTTGATTGTTTGATGGACGGACACATATATGTATAAAAAAAACTGTATACGCAGCCAATTATAAACGCATTAAAATCCTCCCCCTGACATAAGTTCAAACAAGAAATAGCGGATAAAGCCACGAGCAAAAAAACGGACAAATCCAATTTTCTGCACGCATACAACATCAGCCACAGTAGCAGCAAGACATTTTTCGCCATATGTACATGCAATGCTGTTCAAAGCAAAATCGATCGAGACAAAACTGCAGAAAATACGAAACAATAACAAAAATCCGCATGCAGAGCGTATCATTGTGAATTTATATATATATATAAAAAACAACAAGCGGTGCAAAGCAAAAGAATGAGAAGAACAAAAAAATGCACCAAGTTCGACGAACACTACCGTATCCAACTGAAGTAATTACCTTTATATTTAAACAAATGAATTGCACTAACACCCTTCAATTAAACCAATGATATGATACATTGCACGGCTGTTCGGTGCCGACAAAAGAGAGCTAGAGAGGGATAGAGCGAGTGAAAAAGGGAAAGAAATGTATTGAACATGTATTTTGCTTATCTTTTGTCCTCTTCTCAGTTACCACTTGTTTGTGTTGCGTCTGTATTTAAAAAAAACTGTTGGTAGTTTAAATGCACGCAAATGTTGGTCGCAAAAAGAAGAAAGAACTATGATGACAACAACGGCAGGAACATCAATAGCAATACAAACAGCAGTAGCAACAACATCAATTGTACGCGATTTATCCGCTTTGAGTGATATGACTGGCAAATGCATTAGATGTATGGAACCAAGATACCCAATATGGCATACGTAACTGTGCAATTCGCTTAAAATAAGATGACTGCAAATAACAGTGAGAGAGAGGATAAAAAAACGGAATACGCTGAAATCGGTCCCCTGTGGTTGACGATATAATGCGCAGCGGGTGATGCATTTCATCCCATATCACGGATTAAGGAATAACATAAATGATTGATTGATACACACCAATGTATTCTATTTCAACATAGAGATTCATTGTGAACGGTATGGCGGTAATATTGTACATTCTACTACATTTTGCCAAGTTGCAATTGCACAGTTAGTACTTTATCCGTCAATTTTGTCATCAGTGAGAGTGAACACTTTTGCTTTTTTGTCATTCATTTCTTATGTTTTTTTTTTCGTGTTCATCCCGATATTTGTTTCGTTCAACACTCGATTGCACCTACTTGGACTGAACAAGCCTCCTGAATGTTCGAGCCCAATAACAATCCCACTTTGACGGTGTTTAATTGGCTGTACAACAAATTTTTTGATAGACAAAACAAGTGAAATCGATTTTTTTACGATCGAAATGCGATTGAAGAATTAAGTATTTTCCTCTCTTTTATTCATGATCTCCAAATATTGGTCAATCGGAAATGCCTAACAGACTTGAGAAAAAAAATTTGTAAAAAAAGAGTCATTGATCACATCATGACATCTTTTTTGAAACATAATGTGAAATGATTCGCAATGCAATTTCAACCGTAGTTGTGCTGTGTGAATTCACACCACGAGGATACTAAAGTCGATCGGGTTCGGATACCAATTTTCTAATTCGACTCGAATAATTCGGTGGAGTGGTGAGGAAACATGTTTGCATGTGCCACGTATAAAATGGATTTGTATAGAAAATAAGTAAATGGCCGGAGGCGCATCATTTCATTGATTAGTCGTTATTCATTGGCGGTACGTTTGTCAAACAATTACACGAAAACGAACTGAAATGCGTATGTGCGTTCAAGTCATCCAAAGCTTACGATACAAAGCAACCCACCATATACAGTTGGCTGAGCCCGACAATTCAATGAAGCGTTTTTAAGTATGACCCAAAGGTATTTTCGATGCATATATACGGGGAGATGGCAGTTGATTTTGCTTCTCTCCTTCACTCTCTTCAAAAATCGCCCGGTTTTGTGTACTTTTCATCAGCTTGACTAAATTATGGCAACACAGAGCAAATTATTATGGTTTGTAATGCCTGTTCAACGCACTCGCTCTAATAGTAATACATTCATTTGTGCAATTAAAGGAATTGTTTTTCACACAATAAAATACGAATCGAATGACGCACAATTTCAATTGAATGGAGAATGAGAAGAAGAAGAAAAACCAAACCGAAATTGCGACAAGAGAGCATTTCTTGTGTTTGATTTTCTTAAATTTAATTCGATTGAACATTTTGACAATGAGAATGACATAAATGAATTGACGAAATAAAAAAAAAAATTATTAACCAAAACGAAGCACACGATTCGATGACGAATTTCATGGTGATATTATTCGTATTAGCCGCTACCGAATTTGGTATTCAAATTCCATTTGAATAAATAGTATTTTCAAATAAACGATTAAAAGTGGCTATTTAAAAGTTTAACTTACATAAAATGAAGTGCATTATGAGTGAGCCTCGTTTATTTTTCTCTTTCTCTATCGTACTCATAAGCTTGCAACCAAAAAAAGAGGAGCAACCACGTCGCGGATAAAAAACAATCAAACAAATACAGAAAAAAAATATACACAAACTTTTACTATTGAATACGATAATGGAACAATAATTGAATAATAACTACTAGCATTTCGAATTGAGTATGATTGTGTTGCAGCGTGTTTTCGAATGGAATCGGGTTTAATCGTTTTCTATTTGACTTTGTTGTTGTTATTCGTGCTGTTCGCCATTTCTTGTTGATGGTTGTTATTTTGGTTGTGTGTGTTTCGCTTTTATTATTGTTGTGTTATCATATCAGTAGCCGTTATGCATTTTTTGTACCGATTCACATGAATTGCGGTGCAAATGTTTGCGTTCTCATTCAAATGTAGTATATATCTATCGTATTCTCATAATAACAATAATAATAGACACACACACACCATATGCAGAGAGGTCTAGTCAATATTATTTTATTAACCGGCTAACACAATCCATCAAAACCAAATTAAAATTCTTGTCACGTTTCGCACTAATCTATGTGCGCAGAAATGACAAACAATAAACTTAAAATACACTTTTATTCTGTTGATTTGTTGTTGTGATTGTATTTCTTTTTTGAACCCAGCCAGTATCCCCCCGGACACATGATCATACAAATACACTCACATACACACACACACACACTCACTCACGGGCGAGAATAATTTCAACTTCAACCCACCGGCAACAATGTCTCTCATTTCGTATGCCTTCGAATTATAATTGATGAATAGTATGGTGAAATGTTCCACCGTGCCGAGGATGTGCGTGTAAAAGAGACAGAATAGAGTGCAAAACAACAAATTTGCTCTTTTTCCGTCATTGTACAATGTGCATATACATTAACTAAAACACAAATTTGAACGGGTAAGCGTTAATTCCAAAATGATCGTGTGATTGTATGCGCGCTTGTGCGTGAGAGGCTTTCTAGCTTATGTACTTGTGCGTTCCATATTACTTTGTGTAGTTAATGCTCTGCTACATTTATTGGTTGATAAAATAACGAAAAATGAGCATATGCGCACATCCTAACGTTACTTACATTTTACATCAACACAGAAAATGCGCTCAAAAAACACCATTCGATTGGATCTCAGGATACAAACGATGTGTTATGCTTCCAAAATCTGAACTACCGTGTACGTATTTATAAAATACATTTTATCGTTTATACCTGGTTTAATGTCGATTGATCTGGCAGCGATAAGCAAGCACTTTAGGTACGAATAGGAAAAAATGCCAAAATAAATGAATGATGTGATGAATAATAAAATAGTTTTAGTTTCAGGTGCTTCGTGTGTGGGGTATGTAAACAAACAGCGTTTGAAATATATAAAATTACAATAAAAAATGATTGCACTTGTATTTTTATAAAAAAAAAACAAAAAACAAAAAAACAAAACAAAACACTCCATTAGAAAATGTATTTCAAATATTCCGGGATGTGAACATACTTTATTAGCCGTATCCTTAAAAATATGTTTGTTTTATTTGACCGATAACACCTAACAAATCGGATAATTAATTAATTTTGGTCAATTTTGAAGGACAAATAAATAAATAAATACATGAGCGCAACGAATAAATGCCAAACGAATTACAGGTGGTAAAACCCCACGGTATTACTTTTTATTTCTTGTTTTACTTTAGCAGTGAACACACATTGCGATAAATTCTAGTAACACGCTGAGCAATAGCAAAAGGAAGTCAAAATTATTTTGTATCGATGGAAAAAGATGAAAGGTAAAACAAACAACGCGGTGAAGTCAAAACGACAGAAGAAGGAGAAAAAAACGAAAATCTGTCAAATCGTTGATATTAACTGCGCTTAGATGATGACGGATTAGTACATATTTCGATTTAATATATATTTGATTAATGACGGGCCATAAGGGTGACGGTGGTGTTAGCGAGTATGTCGTGCATTTAAGCGCCCAATCTAGCACAACACAAATGTTCAAAAATTGATGGCATTACCTCGCCTATTTTATTTTGGCAAACGCGACATTGGATGATTGAAAGCAATTTTATTTTAGTTATGCTTTGTCCGACAAACTTTTTTCTTCGTCAAAGCCAAAAATCCATTGTTTCGACTCGATTGACTTGGCTATCTTTCTGCAGTTCTCTCTCTCTCTCACACACACACACAAATATATAGACACGCTCTTCCGCAAACGTTTGCTCTTGTTGATTGGTTCATGCCTTACATTTTACTCAATCACTCATTCGGTCTTTATTTTAGCTGACATCAATAAAAAGAAACCGTTCAAAAACTGAAATAAAGTCGCATTGAGTCAGCAGGACAAGGAAATCGAAAAGCGAACAAAAGCGATTTCATTCGTTCGTACGTTTTTCGTTCATTCAAATAGTGTGTGTTTTTAATCTTGTCGTGATACGTGTCTGTTGCTATTCTACTTGTTATTACTCTGAACTGATTATGCCCGATGATCTATGAATCTGTGACAGCTATCTTTTGCTACGCTCCATTCGGACTGAATTCCAGTTGGGACGAGTTTTGAACAAAAAAAAAACTAAAACATGCAAACATCAGTACAACGATCTGCACAGTCGCACATAAATAAAACCAATGAAATTGCACCGAAAACAACAATAAAAATGCTCTCTCTCTCTATTTCACACACATATACCGTGGAAAATAAAAGGGTGCGATTTTCAAATCAAATTGTAAAATGCGTACCAAATGCCAGGCACAATGATAATCTCAGCATTCATTTGGCCAGAATTGGCGGTGGCATGGCATCATCATTATTGCCACTTTGTGTGTGAGTGCGTGTGTTTGTTGTAGTATTGTTGACTCTGCGAACGAGCTTAGCAAACACAAGACGACGTATCCAACATAAAAAAATACACACACTTACACACGGTGCTGTTGTCGGTTTGCCGCTTTCCCTTATGACATATCGCCAAGTAGACAGACACTTTTTATGCATTCACTTGCTTAATTTCGCCAATGACAGCTATGCAAGAAGAGCGAAACGATGATGTGACGACGATATTTTTATTCATAATTCATTTTATCTACAATGAGGACGGGAGCAAAACCGTGTTACAGTGTTGTTGTTTTGCACCAATACTTAATTCCTAGATCGTTATTGTCTCCGTCTCTTCGACTTTTTTGTCGGATTTATTTTTTACACTGCATTTGGATGGTGGTGCAGCCACCGTTGTGTGTGAACATCATGGTGCTATAATCCTTTGGCAAGTCGATATTCACATTGTTTGGTATTTTGATGGACTTTGCGAGAGAGAGATAGAGAGAGGGTGACAAAGGAGAGTGTGCGAGAGTGTGTATGTATTTGGTAGCATTGTCAATCGAGTATATTTGACAAAATCCGACTGTTTAAATATAAATAAGGAAGATATAAATGAGAAAAGTGGTGCAACGCAAAAAAGGGTGAGAATCAAATGAATGTTCACAATTTTTCCTATTAGACACAAGCCATTTATTTACTTTTACCGTTTTTTTCTTTACATAATATCTAGCTCCCTGTCAGTCGATTCGCTTCCCACTTAAATGCCAGAATCAACATTAAAAACAATAATGCACTGAATATGCAAGTTTTGCAACTGTTAAAGATGTTGTCCTTTTACATCATTCAATTGAATCGCATTAAAAATATATTGAAGAAAAAGAAAGAATTGCACTTGTAACTTATACATTTCGACGTTTATTCGTGGATAAGTATTTTGTTACGGAACTAAATCATGATCTTTGATCACACTTCACTTTTTTATGTGGCTGGATAAAACTGAATTTTAAATGTTCAATGCAATGGTAAAGAGCGTATACCGATAATTGAAAGTCAGCCTCATTCAAAACCGAAAGAACGGCAAAGAAAAGGAAAAACAATCAATCGAAATCATTACCGTCAACATAATTATGGTATTTATGTATTTGGTTTCACCAACTCTAAATTATTGATGTAGTCCATTGCAGTAATTGTATTTGCAATTGCTTTTTATTGTTATGATTCTGTTCGTTCTATTTTGTGAATGTACGTGTGTTTGTGTGTTTTTTGCGTCAATGAGCGTTTCGAAGTCGCGCACACGCGTATAAATTACAACAGATCATTACTATTGTCATCATTACAATCAACATCAATAAGATGCACCACGGAACAATAATAGAAAATTACAGTGAAATCCTAAACTAGAATGAATTGTGGTTATTAGCGTATTAAAATCGTACAAAGCATGTAATTTAAAAGAATAAAAATGAGAAAGAAAAGAGTGAATACATTGCCATATCAATGCATGCCATGAACATGATTACGTTTCAGCTTAAGAATGAAAACGACTTGGAACAAACAGACGAAGACAAATTTATGAACGAGAAAGCCTTGCGAGTTGCATGCAACAACAATACCAACCAACGATCAATGACGAACGCCAAACAAATGTTGACGATAAAACTTTGTTCGTGCACGCGCTCGCTTCATTCGAAGTAGAATAATGCGAAAATAATTGTTTAGCATATTGTTTAGGTCTGTTGAAAAATTTGAATGGAAAACAAAAGGCATATGCATCTGAAGAAAATGAAATCACAATCGCACCATTGGCAAAAATTATTGTGCGAAAACTAAAAGAGAAATATATAAAAAAAATAAACAATGCTAGATTACTAATACACGCATACGCACGCTCACACACGAGATGCGTTTGCAATTACCGAGTATAAGACGAAAAGAAAGACAACGAGGGAGGTAGAGAGAAAGAGAGAGAGAGAAAATAAAAGGCACGCAAAACAATTGAAACCAGCATTCATACCTCGCACGACGCTAAATGAATAATAAGTTGAGGTTTTTTTTGTATTATTTTTCTTGATCCAAATGAATAATGTGCACTTTACCGGCAATGGAGTGCATTCAATAAGAGTTGGGTACTTTTCTGTTTGTTTTGTTCGTTCTTTCTTCCTTTGAATTGATGCATCAACATTTATTTGGTGGCCCAGCCCAAAAAGAATATGTGCAACGCACAATTATAAACGTCGGCACAAGATACCATGTATGACAATAAACCCGAATGACTTGCCCTTTTTTTAAACTCTTTTTTCTTTTTATTCAATTAACCTATTGTCAATGCGTCGTTGAATGGCCAAAACAATCAATTTTGATCACATTCAAATTCGACGTAAACGACGATTTAAGTTAATCGATTTTTGTGTGTAATTCAAAGAATTAAAAGGGTCCTCGAACATGACAAATCTTAATTCAAAGAATGGGACATTGTTTGACTCGTGTCTCTTCGTTTAATCTTTCAGTTCGTTTTTTGGTATTTGTTTGCAGGAATCAGATGACAAAACTCATCCAAATTAATGACATTCTCATATGACACCGAAAAAAAATTTCTTCTCTCGATATCAACCGAAAAAAATCTGAACTAATGATCCTTTCCTCAAGCGATAACGTAGAACTACGCTCAATCAAAATAATTCATTTGAAAATTGTCTTGCTGGTTTTGTTCGTTGATTATTATTGATTAAAAGTTGACAGGACTGGCGGCCACCATGGTATAAACTTCGAATAAAATGAATGCAGACGGATTGCCATGAGTGATCAACAGACAGTTGTTTATCGAAATAATGCAATTTTTTACGAATAACAATTGTGATGCCCAAGGTGTAAATAATTGCAAACATCCAAGTTCAGGATGATAAACTCCATGCAATTTCATTTCATTGGGCATATAACCGCTTCAAACAATATGAAATAAAGTAGAAAAAACACACACACACAATACAAATGACTGACTCAAATGAATTCAAATTAAATGGAGGTAATATTTTTTCCACTAACTAAGAAACAGACAAATTCATACTTCACACGCGTTCATGTTCGCTCTATTGTATAAACGACCGAACGTCAAATTGCGGTTTTCACAATTAAAGGCACAATGTATGCGATTCTGGTATTTAGCGCATATTTTGTGCATTGTCTCTTATCTTCGTTCTTCTCTTTGTGTGTCTCCATCTTTTTCTTTTTCTCTTGCTCTCTCCATTTTTCGACTCGAAATGACATAGGAAATTAACTTTTGATTTCGAAACGATTAGTTTGCACCGCATTTGCGATGAACGCTCACGAAACGATTGCCATAATATTACCAACTCTCAGCCTCTTTGTTGTGTAAACACATTAAACCATCAGGAACTCTTTCAATAAACTTATCAAAACATTCACGCAATCCAAGTAAGTTCATGATTTTCTTTCCGGTTTGAGTACATTAATCATCAAAATGCTTACACCTGAACCGTAAGCGCAATGCAATACGCATGTGATATGAAAAAAAGAGAACCTCCTTTTTGCCCACGTCAAGTCGCAAAATAATCGCGCACTTATGCCAAACCAATTATTAAAAGTAATAAAATACTTTGCTCTTTCTCATTATTCCCTACACAAAATGTAAAATGCATTGAAATTACCGTTGTCCTCATTGAATTCCAGCTCATTCATTCACTCATTTATCACTTTTGAAGATGAACAGCGAAAATATTTACAATGACGATACACATTTCACCGATGCGATACACCATACAAAGAATTTGGGATATATTTTCCGTCTTTTATGTTTAACACATCAATGAATTCATAAGACGTTTAAATTCGTCGCATTTTCCTTCGACATGAATATGGAAAAATTAAAATTTAACATTTTGGATTTTTATTTTTGGCCCATATTTCTATATATCAGAAATAGATTGAAAAGAATTTCACCATTTAAGTTTTGTTTGTGTAATAAATGCTTGGTAAACAAAAATCAGAAAAACTGTAAAATCAGTTTTTGAAGAAAGAAAACTGTACAATAAAAACAGCAAAATTCAATTACATAATGTGATGTATCAACAGAAAAGAAATGCAATGCATTGAGTCGTCTAATCAGAGATTCATTTTCTATGTGAAAGTTGGTGATACTCGACCAAAAGAAGACTGCCATTTAATTCTCTATGTATGTAACAATGATTTTTATTTTCAAATTGTAGTTTTATCTGTTTCTATATTTCGAAATGATTTTCGCTTGTAGTTTTATGGCAGCAAAAAAAACCTCCCAAACAAACATTTTCTCTCAATTCAAAATGCTGAGTATCTTTTTGTATCCGATTGTTGGGTATTTAGTTTTACAGAATCGCAAAACTTTTTCTCAAAATAATACATATTCTGTAAAATGTGAACAGAAAAAAAAACCAACATTGAACGCACAATAATGTGATTTGCGTATTCCGGTTGGCTATGGCCCGCAAATACACGAAACGTATAAGAAAAGTGAGCGCGGTAATAGGGATCTAAGCAAAACGCAGCGACATCATCATCAACTCTGCCGCAACCAACAATAGTAACTATAACATAGCGTAACAGCACCAAATGCGCTGAGGGAATGATAATAGCATTAGAAATATGTCATTTTGAATAAGAGCACGTAAAAAAATTAAATTTAAAAAGTTTATAATTTGTAACGAGATGTGTAGAATGATGGGAGAATGGCGTACAACGAAACAGAAGACAAATCGAGCAAATGCAAAAAAAACACACACATACACCAACCAAAAATGATGACAACAACCGCCGCCACCAAATCTTCTCGTTACAATACGCACACACTGATATTAGCTCAATGTTTGGGCAGATTGCGTGACAAAGAAGCGAGAATTAGAATGAGAACGAGAGTGAAAGAATGAGAGATAGATACAAAAAAAGTGGGTAAAAAATAAAAAGTCGAAGTGAAGGGCGAACGATTTTTGTAGGTGGTGAAGATGTTAGCAAAAATTGGTCCAACAAATAGGGAAAATAACTGAAAGAGACTGAAAGAAAGTCGAACATTCGCAACGGCACAAAAAAATCGAAGTGAGAGAAAAAAAATGGTTTTTGTGGCCACACGTTTCAATGATCTGCCATCGACATATGTCATCGACATTACTTTGTCGTAGCAAAACAGTCATTTTTTTATATAAAACTTGGTGTTATTTTTTCTTGATTTAACTTAATTTTTGCTTTAGACTTTTTTCACTCTTTTGGCAAATCGTGATTGGCTATATCAATACTCAGAAGAAATAATTCAAAAATTAAAAATGCGCCTACTTTCTTTTTCCATGCATCAAAGAAGCATCTCGATGTTGAACACTCATTACCACCACCTTTCAATATAAGAGCATATAATTCTAATTTTTGTCTAATACGTTTGTCACATGCATTTTAATTGCTATCCATTTGAATATGTGTGTGTGTGTTCGAACTGAGCATGCTTATTTAAATCCAGATGGAAATGGTAATGCATTTAAAGTAATTCACTTGAGAATTGGTAAATATGTCAACCCGATTGCAAAATTTAAATTGAGGATTGTACTTCGTGTTAAATTTACGGTTAAAAATAAGTGTGATGTGTTCCCTTCATGCATCTTCGCAATAAATTGAGTCATACCATAAATTGCATTAGTTTCAATTTTGAAAGACGGACCAATGAAAGGAGTGGTGACTTGAGTGTATTTTATTTATTTCTAACTTGTATGACAACACGATTCTGGCAGAAAAAAAATTAGTCGATTCTATTATTATCGTCATTTCTCCAGGGTTTATTGCGCTTCTATAGCCAGATGGTACTTCAAGACAAAAAAAAACACAATTTATTTACTTTTTTTGTCTTTTGATCTCCAGCATGGTTGCTTTTTTGTCAGCTCCTCATCGGTTGATCGAAATCCATTTTCCGATTAAATTTCCATGTTACACATCATCTATAGATTGAAGCAGAGAGTGCTAAAAATACTCGAGCATGTTAAAATGCTACTTAAGTAGGTTGATACATTACCAGAATCGCGTAGACTCCGACAAAAGCACGTGAATCGTATCATTTTCAAGCGACAATATGTATTGATATCTACTACTGTATATGAATGCTCTGTATATCAATACATTAGAATGCTACTGTATGGAGCAGAAAAATCATCCAATATAATATAATTTATGTATAAAAAAGCACTAATTCGAGGACACCAACCAAGTGAGATAGTTGATCGTTGTGCACGAACGAAAGGGCGAATCAATTGGAAAAACAATAAAATCAACAAAACAAAACCATATCATCATCCTGATTTAAACGGCGCTATTTTTGAAATCCATCAAATATATTCATAAACACGCATCGAATTCATTTAAACGGCCTATTTTTTCCAATTGTATACAGTACATTTTTTTTTCGTTTTACCATTGGGCTTTCGTCGCGCCGCTTCTCTTTTTATCTGCTCTCACTCATTCTTTTCTCTCTCTCTCTCTCTCTCTCTCTCTCTCTGGCTGCATGAATTCATGG
This sequence comes from Contarinia nasturtii, assembly GCF_009176525.2. Taxonomy (NCBI): domain Eukaryota; kingdom Metazoa; phylum Arthropoda; class Insecta; order Diptera; family Cecidomyiidae; genus Contarinia; species Contarinia nasturtii. The sequence goes on from NW_022197768.1 coordinate 3,931,011, forward strand.
ACATACTCCAAATCGGCATCTATAACAAATAGAATAACATGAATTGCTATCATTTGGTGGGCTGCGTGGCGAGCACCATTTTGCAAACGTAACACATCTTTGCTTTAAGAATTTTTCATTTACACTACAGTACCCAAATGACTAACAGAGTGAATGCGGCGAGAGAGAAAAAATGGAATGAATGTTAAGGATTTAAAGGCTTTTTTTTCCTTATTTCATTTAATTTTATTGTTTGATGGGTTTTCATAGCTCTCATGCTAAGAATATTAAGATCGGTAATATTCCATTCAGCTTTTGCTAATGAATATTCGCAGAATAAAAGACTAAACAAACTCGTGCCATTGCCAATGTTGGATGAAACATAGTCACACAAATCCATATTGTGTTTGCTTGTGCAAAAAGTAATTTATTGAAATGGCCAAATGAGCCGATTTCAGTGACGACAAAACCAAATGAAATGCTCATTGGCCCATGCCAGCTTGTACTATTTCAATATCACTACAGAAAAACCAATTTTCAAATTAGAATATTGAAATAATGTAATATGGTATTTAGTGAAATTGACCAAAATTACATGCGGCCAGAAATCGACTGAAAATTCACGCAACGAAAACAACAACAAAAACAAAAAAGCAAAGCGAAGGAGAAACTCTCGAGTGACGCGAACAAATATTCATGACAATGTAAATAAGTACGAATGTTTTCATAAGAAAACGAGAAATACGTTCAAGATGCGCGAAAATGGCATGTTTTTTTTTTTGTATTCTGTTCTCTAATGAAGTTGTCATTATTGTCAGTTCATCGTCGATTTGTCAACCGTTCGCCGAATAAACTTCGGTTATTACAAAATGCTTAATAACATTATGCCAAATAATCATTTTGATAATCCAGCTCTTAACAATTGAATGAATTGCACACTATCGTTGCTGTCGAAGTCGAAAAATTTATCAAAATGAAAATAAACTCAAACCAATATAACAACTAAAAAGCGATTGAGTGATGCAAACATTATTACCATGCTCTCTAGACTCGAACAAAACAGAACACTAAATTAAAAAAAAAAAAACGGAACAAATGAATAAAAACCAAATACATTACAATGCACATAAATCCTACGATTCATGTTTGTTTCTCGGTTTTAGTTCAATTTCAAACCAAATGCAAATATTTCGCCTTTCTATGCCGTTTTAAGTTGAAAATTTGCACTGCAAATACCATCAACTTATTTCAACCAGTCAATGTATACATACTAAATACTAGCCATTTGAGAAAAAAATATTTTTCTTTCCTTTTTTTTTCTTCCTTTCTTACAACGTTACCCGCTTGATATTGGACTACGCCAAATGAGATTCCGGATAAGAAAAGAACAATATGGGAGAAAGCGTTTAGATATACTAAAAGTGTGGTGCTTATTTGAAAGAATAAGAGAAGCACAAAAAATCTCATAACAATAACAGTTAGAAGCGCTGGCGCGTACAGAAATTCAAACTTTGTCTCGCACGTAGTCAGATGAAATAGGAATGACAAGCAAGAACAAGAGCCGCCACTATGAAATCAAAGAAATTACACAATCAAGATGGAGAGCAAAATAATGAATCAGAGGGAAAATGCTTTTCACATAGTACGAAAAAAAAAACTGACGAAAAAAGAAAAGACGGCAACGAAAGCGAATTGAATGCGTTGAAACCAAAGAATTCGGATGGAAAAAAAAGAGGAAAAAAATTGAAACAATAAATTAATGAACCACTTAAAAAATAAATTAAGAATGCTTCGTTATTGTTCTATGTGTGTATGTGTGGTAACAATTCGAAAAGGGGGCTGACGCATATCAGCCATTATAGGAGCAATTGCGAATAAACATAAAATGAAGCACACAGTTTCGAAACCTTTTTCTTATGATTTCACACTTATATAGATTGAAATTGTTGTGTTGAACTTTTTTTTATGTCACACTATAAGACACGCATAAAATCTTTATTTTCCATTTATTTTTCTTAATAAACAAATTACAGTTAACGATTTTTTCCATTTTACTTTGTTCAGCTTTAATAGTTTTAATATACAACTGAAGCATTGTGATTTATTTGATTTTATGAAGGAGATATAACAAAAGTATTACACTCCTCCAAAATAAACTCAATAAGAAAATCTCGATATTCCAGATGATTACAAGGAATACTAAGAATCAAACGTACATTGTATATGCAATGTAATTCAAATGTCTTCATAACAACGAACCTTTTTCCGGTTATTGTTAAATGAGAAAATCATTTGTGCTCAAAGGAGTCGAAAAACTTTCCCCATTCTTCGTTATGCCGTAGCATTTTGATATATCGATATTGATTTTTAATGCAATGTGACATTTGAACACGCAGATAATCGAACTTCAATGAAATTTCCGAATGAAGTGCGTCACATATAAGAATAATGCGATTTGACACATTGTTGATGTTACGCTCAACTAAGATGGTGAAAGAGAACACGAAACGATATGCGCGCATGAAAGAGATAGAGAGAGAGAGAGAGAGAGAGAGAGAGAGAGTTCCAATAATATTAGTGGAAATCACAGTAAGACATTTTCTCACACGGTAAGACGTATAGGCATGACACGTATTTATGTGGTAGTGGAAAAGTTTTGGATTTGGTGGTTTGTCAAAAACAAAAAAATGTGATGACGTGAGCACAAGCCGATAATAATAATAGGAAACAACAAATCGAATCGTGAAACGACGACCTCGGTTTAATCACATGTGACGCATCAAAAGTTGAGCACAAAAATGCACAAGGCCATTATTTCAAGGATATTTGGTTTAATTAAAGAATTAACAAGGATCGATTTCGGTAATGCATTTTTATCGTTAAACGTTGGATATGAGAATTAAATTGTCTGAGCTGAATTGCACAGTTGAAAGTCATCGTCGGATCCCCAATAAAAGTAATCGTTGGATCCCCAATGAAAGTCATTGTTGATGTTAAACAAAATGACTTGAAAGAAAACTGAAAATGCCATGTTTGACACGTCGAAATTATTGAAACGAAGCATTTTCCATCACAAAATGCAGACGCAGCTATTTTGTGACACATTTAGTATGTAATCGATGTGCTTCAATCAAAAGGCATTGTAAAATTTATTATTCGCAAACGCACATGCCACATGCTTGAGCCTCAAAATCGATCGACTGCAAATGTGCTACTACTTGCATGTTCTTAACGTGAACAAAGGTGCCTCATCATAGTTCATCAGATGATAATCAATACACAATACCGTTGTTCGTCTCACATCTCAGCTATCGCACTAATATCAATAGACCGACTTTTTTTCTCACTTTGTAATACCATCTTTTAGAGTATGACGTTTTCCATTTTCACAGCATCGATTCGATCTTCTCAATTGTCTCATCTTCTCCTAATCTTGGTGACCTGTTCACTTTCCAATTCAAATGCAAGAAAACCTGAAAACCAATTTTATTTTCCATCGTGAGGTTTTTAAGCGGTCGCACTACGTCAAATGCTTATTCATGGTCCATAAGCCGGTAACATTATCTCAAGTCAAAATCAAACAAATAGAATCAACAATCGAACCATATATAAAATACCGACTATCATATGTACCGAAAGTACGAGTAATTCGCTCATATTAGCTGTCGAACCAAACAAAATAAAAGAACGTTGGAATATATTGTATAAGAGGCAAGAAAGTAAGCAAAAGATTAAGAGGAAGTAAATACCAATATTGATTTCAACACTAACATCATGACTATTTGATTTTCTCGTCAAATGATCTCCTGATAAACCGGCAACACCATTCAATTCGCCCATCTCGATGGCATTGCAATCAATGTAATGAGAGTGAGCAAAAGGAAAACGATAACTATTATTTTACGGGATGTAATACGTTTGTATTATCAGGTTCAGTATCAAGTTTGTTGTTGACGGTGTGTAACTTTCCTCCTCCATTCACAGCACCAAAAGTGGAGAAGAAAAAAAGATTGCGTAAGTGCGTTAAAAGTTGTGGGGTCATCGCCAAAGACACGCAACAATCAATCTAATGTTTTGATGGTCATCGTTTATTTTATTGGTCTGTTTGTTGCCAGTGTGACTTTTGTCGATCCAGTGTTTTTGTTACAAAAAGTATTTTGGAGAAAAAGGGAAGCAAAGATAGTTCGATAAGTAGTAACATTAAGATGTTGCTAGAGTGAGAGTCGAATGAAAAAGCGTATCGATACGATGGGAAACGAATATACACACCACACATACAATTTCTTGGTCATTTCTTAGATAGGCATAGCGCTCACACACTTGCTTCCCTTTTATTTCGTTAGATAAACCGTTACATTAACACTTACCGCGTCAAAATAAATGTAATGACATCGTATATTTGGTGAGTGGTTGTAGCCGAAACGTTCAAACATTCATACACTTGGGAATTTTCACATTGCCACTCTTTTGTCTTTCGATTTCGATTTTGGAGATGGCATTTGACTTCTTGTGTATCATCGATAGACGATTCCCTTGCATCTTGCGTGTATATTGATGTCCATACATTCTGTATCTGTGTGTCTTATGGGGTAGAACTATTATTTTATTGACACAATGCCAGTGTGTCCAAATAAACAGAATTACAAGAAAAATTGTCGACATTTGGGATGAATGCCTATAAATATGGTGCTTGTTTTTATCGAAACTGATAACATTGGGAGAAAACAACTTGTTGGTCGCATAATTCTTATTGGAAACAGAAACAATAATGAAAATGATGTATCTTGTTATTTCATTTTCTCACTATTTGTTGGGAAAATAAATAAATTCGTTGCTGTTGTGTGACACTTTGGTGTGTTTTTCTTCTTATTCGCACTACTCTCACCACCTCCGGATTCTAGTTGATATCTCTGGTTGATTGATGTCGAATAAATTGTTTTGATATTGTAGAGACGAGACCATATTTCATCGATTTGTTGGCCGCTTTTATTGCTGAGGTGGAATGTTAAAATGTGGCCCAACAGCCATCAACGATCATTCATTGTGTAACATATGCCCGTTGAGAAATCGCCAATCGAGGGTGGAGGACCAAAACAAACACATTTATCGATGAAATGTGCGAATGCTCAAAATGAAGTGGTTGACTTTAGACAGTGCGGTAGTGTATTAGAGTGAATTCGTTCAACCACTTTATAGATCAACGTACATGTAAATGAGTTTTAAATTAAAATGCACTTTTAACGTTTTAAGGTGACATCGCAATAGGAATGCATGCATCGTATATACCGGGGAGAAAATACACGCACACACATACTATTTACCAATACAATTCAATTTTACGAACATTCCTAATATGCTATTATGCCATTAAATATCGTTGTTTTTTTTCTCTATCTCAATGGTAATTCATAGATAAATTTTCAATGAAATTCCATGGTTTGTTCGGTGTGGTGCATACTCATCTTCGTTCATAGTCTGTGTATTATGTTGATGCATCAAATTCTATTAAAATAATTGTATAATGCCAACACATCATTAGAGCCATATCAGGCACGATGATGGGCAAAAACCATAGTCGTGTGTCTTCCTCGATTTAGATAGCTGACTCACAGACCAGACACACACATACAAATGCGGCGGCGACCTGCAAAAAAAGGGGTTGTGATTTGGTTAGTCGGAATGATGTCGCCTTTGTGTTTAAAGTGAAAAATGCTCAATAGCTGGAGGCGCTTCCATGTACCGGCTCTTGTGCGTAATAAACGTGTATTGTCATTCCATCTACCATTTGCGAGAGCCGTTGCCTATTTCATTTGACTGTTGCATTGTATTCACCAAATAAAATGCCAGATAGAAGAAAAAATGAATAATGATGACATCGTTCGATATTGTTGTTGTTATCCCAGCGACTTTTACATCAGTGCATTACACTGACTTTACTGTTGTAGCCAATGAACGAGACGGGTTATGAAGTTTTTGCATTTTTTCAATCTCTCTCTTTCTCTATTGTATACAGAGATGTTGACACAATCAACATTTACAGTATTTGAGTTTGAATTGTGGCATCCCTTCTTTATGCACCGCGTACAGTCCGTACGCGGCCGGGAGATAATGCACGTTTTTGAAGTTTAAAATCATCTATTCATAATTATTTTATTGTTAACTGTTAATGTGGCGTGAAATTTATTAACTAGTCCCATGTTGATTTTTCCCAAAACAGAAATTTTATAGCCCGAACACTTCATGTGTCACAGGCGACGCACACATTTGCTGGTTTGTCATATGGTTTTCCATCTGGCTGATAATAATGAATTCAAAAGTCAAGACACTGAACTTATTTATGCATACAATATCCACAATTTAGCATAGGCGTAACATTGGGATAGTGCGTCACACAAAGTGGTTTTAACTTTTCCAACCACCATGAGTGAACCGTAGAATCGATGTGATGGTTAGTTTTTGTGTTAATATCAAATTCAAAGTGATGGAGATTATGTTTGGAATGCATTGCGGAAGGGATTATTTCATCCGTTTGAATAATGACTTAATTAATTAATTAACCAAGCTTAAAAGTGATTTAAGATCATTTTCAACGACATTTTTTTTTCAACGGTTTAATTCAGTAAAAGGAGTGAAAAATAATTGCAATAATTTATTTGCTTAATCGGCACAGATTCGGCGCGTTTGAGATAGAAAGATGGTTTGATTGAATGTGAATTTCACATGAATGAGAAAATAAAACCCATTTCTCATGGGTGAATATTTCGATAAATTCAATTACAAAAGATAAAAGTTGCTTTGTGCCTGATTTAATAAACTTTGTTATAGTTTTCGGGGGTAATTTTTCAATTCGCAATTCTTCTGCTTTGTTCATTTATTTATTTTGTTTATTTTTTTTTCTTCGTTGTTGTTGTTGTTCGGCTCGGCAAAAGTTCAGATAAGATAAGCGAATCGCTACCGATGAATGCGCGACGGGGCTGAATGAAAGGCAACAACGACAAGGGTTGTTTGGTGTTTGTTCGAAGATTGGCGTTACAATTCGATTCGATTCATATATTGTATGTCGTCATGGTTATCGTTTACGTTTGCCATTACTGTGTTATTTTTGCCTCTTACTCTCTCTCTCTTCTCCCATACTGGAATTGTTTTTGTTGAATGCGTGCGCTTAATTTGAGAGCTAACTTTTTGAATTTCATTTAGATAACAAATGTAATTAATTATTTCATCTTTCGATCTACGTATCGAATACCCCAACACTTGAGCACACAAAGACACACGCACACGCATACGCGAATCAAACACATGCGAGTTGAGAAATAATGTACGTATAAAAAAAAAATAATATGCAATAGATTTCTCCATACATCGAAAACGAGCTAAACACAACCAAATACAGAATACAATCTATAATTATGTGCAACACGGGTGGAGTATTGAACATGAATTATGGCCGTTTGGGGAAAATGTGCAATGTAAAAATATAAAACATTCATAAATAGAATTAAGATAAATGAATTACTTTGCCATCGTCCCTGCATTCTCTACATCCTAAAACCACAAATATACACGCACATTGACATTATCTATTGACCAAAAAATATCGTCTATACTGCAATTATATGGATAATGAATTCACTTGAGGTGTGCACCATCGTGTTCGAAGTGTGGTCGAATCGATCGAAATCAATGTATCTGGTTTTCGTTGAATATTCGATCTGCGGTTTTGCTCTTTACTCAATTGGTTTCTCGCTCTTTCATTATTTCACCCAAAATGCCTGTAAAACTTCAAAATTCCATTGCGTTTTATCGTGCTGAGCTAATCATTCATTCGGATGGCACGGACTGTAACCACAACATAACGACGAATAGCTTTTAACATTTCGATTGGTCTAATCGTTGGGAGTTTTGTTCGACACAATCAACTAAATAAACCGATTATATATATAGATGATAGTATACAATATACATATTTAGTTAATATATCATAGTTCATATTGCAATAAATTCACAAACGTGCCGTCTGGAAAAATCATGCCATATCAAATAAATTACTTGACTAAAAACTAACAAAACCGCAAAATGAATGTCCTCATGGCATTCAGTGTGTGTATGTGTGTGCGTGCGTGCGATAAAACTTTAGATATTAATAACTGTGACGAATGGTAATTAAGTGCTTCAACCATCACGAAACAACAAAATCTATGATATCGAAACTAAAACAATGTAATGGATTATTGACAAACGCAACAAACATTCTTTCAGTCATTCAAAGTCTCTCAAGCGAACGGATTTTATCTCTAGCGCGCTATTACATAATAAAAAATCAAATGCCATAAAAATAAGTTGTTGCCATTTCAACTGCACACAATCCTTTTCGATGTTACTAACAACTTCATTTGTAATAGCGCTGGTCTCATTCAATCCATTATTATTTTTTTTTCTTCCTTGCCAAATTAACCACGTACACTGAAGAGATAAAAAACCCAACAAAATATACGGATTCGATTTTGTACAATGTTACAAAAGGATCGCGTATGAGGTGGGAGCTTGGGTGAAATGCGAAGAAAGGCGTTCATTGAAAAGAAACAAAGACAAAAATTTAAATGTAACGGCTAATTAAGTATGTAACTCTTCTATTCACCCTTGCCGACGACGAGCAACGGACAAAATAGACACGAGAGAGATGAAAGACAAAAAAAAACACACCGTCACCAACATTTCGTCGAATCATTTTGTTTGTGTGTAAGTAGTATGCAATGACAATGGCTTGTTCGCGCTCCTTTCGATTGAATTGGACATTTAAAGAGCCGGCTTAAATTTGGTTGTTTTTGCTAATGTTCAATAAAATGGTTATGGTACTGCTTTTGTTTTTGTGACCCACTTGAGAGTACGACCGAAAAAAAAAGAAGCTGAAATAATCATAGTGTTTTTTTTTTCTCTCGTTTTGTTGGATCAAGGCATTTTGCTTTGCGAACACTTGCATCGCACGTCACATTAATTTCAACAAGCAGGACAAAATATCGACCTTTTGGAAAAGCGTTTGAAACAAATTTTCATCAATGATGATTGCCTCATTTTATTTCAACCCTTTGCCTTTCAGCTCCAAAAACTGTTCAGCAGTTATCGAGAGTTTGAACGAAAATGTGGATGGTCCCGTGGTATACTATTTTTTGTTGTTGTTGTTATTGTTGTCATCTCTTGTGTTGTGATCAGAACGTTTTCTGTGGTATTTCTTTTGCATTGGTTACTCTATCATATTGTTTGTTATCATTTCATTGCTAGGGGTTTTTCTATCGTTTAGGTCACGATTTCAGTTTACGAAGCAAAACCTTTCTCCTTCATTTTCCTTTGATTCCACACATTTTTTTTTCGCTCTCCTGTCGGTTACCCAACTGGTTATTTGGTTTGTCGGTTGCTGCTTGGTTAACGTTGTATTTATTTCATTTTATGCTGTCTAAGTTCTGTTCGGAGAGTTTCATCTTGGTTTGAACTGTGAGCACGTCACAAAAAGCAATTTAGTTTTTACACAGAATCAGCGCTTGAATAAGCGAAAAAAATAAAATAAATGGAAATAAAAAAGAAGAACGAAAATACGACCGAAATCGAAGCAGCACCACATAGACAATGCAAAATGACGAAAGAATAGAATGTCTGAGAGTGATAGCGATAGGATTCAGATGAACAAGCAAAATGTAACGGAACTGCGGCGAAGGAAGAGAAATTAACAACAAATAATGCATACGAATAGATGTTTTTGTCGTCGTTTCAAGCTCAGTTCGTTCAAAGTTTTACACACGAACGCCAAATTAATATCGAGAAATGAATAACACGATTCATACAATACACAATCAATGGACACACAACGCATCATCAACACACGAAATGAAAAAATTTCGGTCCATTTTGAGAGACTTTTTTTTATTGTTGTCAACATCGACGTGGCACAAATTCGAAAACAAATTCCATTCAGTTGCTGGTTTTGTTTGACATCTTATCTAGTGATTTGTACCTTTTTTTCTGTTTGCCTCATGGATAAGAGCGAAAGGTCTGTCCCTCTCTCTCTCACTCATCTACTTAAAAGCTGCTCGAAACTGAAACTAATTTTAAATATAAAACGTCAGTTAAACGTATTCCAATGAAATTGATTCGATAATCCTGGATAAATGATGAACGAATTACATTTTGCTTTGGATTTATACGTATAAACTACGGCGGCTATGAATAAGTGAGGAAAATTTGAATTTTATTCATGAACACAATTTTCATACGACACTGAATTGGATGCAAATATGTGCGCGAAATTCAAAATCGATGCTCATGACCTTGATAAATCTCTAAGTCGTCATATTGATTATTGATTCAAAATCAACAATGTCGTTCTACATTCAACATTTTGCATTTGATTAATTTTTTTTATTTCGCATCTACTCTATGTTTATCTATCGCATTTTACAATTTCGTTTCAAAAAAAAAAAAAAACAAATTACGCCGTATGTTGGACATAAAAATTTTTTTGTTTATCGTCATACAGTAGTGTTATTACCGAATCAACGATTTGGTTTTGGATTTTATATTTTTTATGAGAGATTCGGAAATGACTGCAAATCTCCGATATATTTGATTGTAAGCATTTGTGAAATAGAACACAAAAAAAGCAGTGCATGACTGCATATATACGCCCGAACCACAAATATGATGCCAAAAAATGCTCTCTTTATGTTCCAAGTCACTGCATCAAATAGTCTAGATCTGAATAATAGAATTTTTTTTTTTTTGGAAATGGTAACAGCTTGCTTTTACATCGCTCGTCAATTTCATATGTTTCCCCATTTTCAACGTTTACAAGTATTTTATTGCTGTGTGCACCGTTGCCGCGCCACAATATTTCCCGATATATGCGGCTCGTAAACGTGTGTTGTTTTGCGGTTTACCGTAACAAATGCACGTGTGTATCGGATATAAGGCATTTTTCTATATTTTCTATTATAAAAGAGAGAAACAAAACCGAAAAAAAAAATTGTAATATTTTCCATTCGTTTGGCTTTAAATATTCCCCATTTTCACTTTAAAGTGGTTCATTGGCTGTGCGCATTTCATTTGTACGTTTTGTCTCTTGCTGTGTGTGCGTAATTCAAAACGGCGATATGTGTCATTTCATTGTATGATTGTGTTTCGCTCCGTTTCACTCGATAATATGCACGTTGCGTACCATTGTAGAGGGTTGTTTAAATTTTTTTTTTTTTTGATTTTATCTATAGTTTTACTTTCAATATATTCGTTTCATTCGAATGGTATCGCGGCTTACTTCATTTCTATACGTCTGCAGGCACGAGGTCCTCCTGTGCGAATAGGTAAACTCTTTCAATGAAACATTTTTCCATCGTTGTTGTGCACAAACATTTTTCTGTTTCGTTGTTTATGCCCGAAATGGGCAAAAAGCTGATATCATTCCACCTGTACGATTTCCTTATTTGCTTCAGGTTAAAATACCAAAAACGAATATCTAACCAATAAAATTCATTTATTATTTATTTTTTCGTTGTTTTCGAAACAGAAAATAACCAACTCAAATACATACATAGTCTTGAACGCACGCAATGTGTCGATTTAAAAAGTGAAATGGGTTTGCTTTTTCACGTATTTAACGGTGACAACGATGATGGCGGTTGTGGCGCTAGTAACAATAATGTGGTACGGTTCAACTTCTAATTAAGGATTGAATCTCATTTGCTCGACTGTTATTGCCATCGCCATATGCATTTTATTAGAAACTAAATTGAATTTTCTAAGTCCATGTATGTAAGGCGGTAATCGACTGAGACACATGTTTCTCAGTGCGTGAGTATGTATGTGTGCATGAAAAAACCACATAAACGACCCCAAATTTGATTTCACATTCAATTGGCGAAACATTTTAAAATTGGCCATAAATGCGAATTTTCAACGCGTTTTACGCAATACAAACGATATAATAAGTATAAATTTAATATCATGTGTACTAATAAATCCAATAGAGTGAGAGAATACGGTTAAACATATTTCGAAGCAATTTATCGCATTTAGAATGTAGAATGACGATGGCATGAATGTAGCAATTCATCAATGTACAACCAACTCTATCGTGCTGCAATTAATTTAAAGAGCGAACGACGTAATTTCCAAAAACAAGAAAAAGAGAGCAGGGTGCAGAGAGTAAAGCAAGAAATTACACATTTCAGTTTAAGAAAATGAACAAAAGGTATGCCATATATGTATCGAAAACCGAATTATAGAATTTTGGATTTTCCCGTTGTTTCGGGGCCAATGCGTTGCACTCATTCATCACAACTATACAAGTTCAAAAGATTGGCAAGCAAAGATGCGAGAATGCGAAATGCGGATACAGTGAGAGAGAGAGAGAACATATTTCAGGATAAATGGCAATAAATGTTCACACATTTTCATCTCTCGGATATGAAAACGTTTGAAAATTTGTACGTTGCCGTTTTTGGTATAATTTGACAATCTCAAAAATGCATATAGAGAAACGCACTAGAGATTGTGTGCAGAAATTCCAAAGCGTATAAGAACCAACATGACAAGAAATAAAACTCAAAACATACCAAAAAATAAGCGGCACAAAGCGTTACCAGAAAACAACAACAAAAATGACACATTTGTGTGTGTGTGTTTTTTTTCCTCGTTGGCCCAAACCAATAAAACATAGTTGCACTCATGCTGCACATGAAACGAATGAATGAAAATCACCACAAACCTTTCCAGTTGCCACAATACATATATAGTTTCACCGGTTAGATTATTTTATTACAGTTTTCGTTGTTGTCGTTGTCTTCAGCATTACCGTCACTGGAACAACAGGTAAGACGATAATAGACGGTAAACAAACTGTGCGACAAACTTTTCTTCCATGTATTTGTTCTAAATAACTTAACTTGTGCACAATGCATGCAAGTCATGTAAATATATGAATATATGCTATATAGATACCGAGTGTCTGGGACTTTTTTTTCTTCTTTTTTGTCTTTTAAGTTTTGGGAATTTTTTTTTTCGCACCTTTCCACTTTTCCTTGCATTTCTTGTTATAATTTTTCATAAGTTTTTATGCATTTAAATTCAAAACATTTGTTCTTCAAATCCATTGCAATTATTTCAATCTCGGAATTTTTTTCTTGCTGCTCTCTTTGAATGGACTATTGTTGGAATTGGAAATCGTAAAAAAATCATGGCCACTGAAAAAAATGCATAGTTCTATGACTTATGGTTGTCGTTCCAAATTCATTAAAAAAACCATTGTTCAATTAATATTTTTATGAGTTCTCATAATTCGAGTTTAAAATTTAAAACCGAATCACATCAGTTTGGTCGAGAGAAAAATGATTCACATTTAAAAATAAATAAATAACGGTATCTAAAATCGAAAATGTATTCAATTGCAAATTGAAGTAGACATTTCGCTATAAATAAAAGTATCAAATCGTAGCGCGTATACGAGAACATGATGTGTATCGTATATTGTAAAATATTTGTTTATATTTATGAATCGTAAAGTAAATATTGAGCTCATTTGCATGATTAATCGTGTAAGCCGGGCATTTAAATGCTCTTTCATTCATAAAAGGAGAATCACCTTTGCTTAATGAAAACGAAAATGATATTGATATTGAAATCAAATCATCTACAATATTCATCGCGTACCGTATTGTATATAATTAACCGGTCATAACATTATGGTTCATTAAAGAGCAAAAATCGTCGTCGCTAAACAATACGAATCCAAAGAGAAAAACACACATGATTTGCTCTTACTCACACATGAAAAACGTGCCATGAATGGAATACATATACGGATAATTTCCATATTTTGTCTTTTTGTAAAATGTGCTAATATAGAATGAATTAAAAGAAAAAAAAAACAAAACCGATTCTCAGCCAAATACAAAACAACCAAAACCGTAATAAAATCGGTCAAATCAAATGCAAGCGCGTTCGCACTAAATTCCACACTGAAAAATTGAAATAATAGCATGGTAACATTGTACACAAGCCAAATGCTGAATATGGTGTTGCATATAAGAAGATGCAAATACATCGATATTCATAAGGAAGATTGCAAAGCAACGCCAGCAATCGTTATATGGAAAACGAAAGTGCTACTTAATGTGCGCGCATTTTCGTTTTCATTTAAATTTTAATATTTTCCATTTTTGTGTTGTTGCTGTTGTTGTTTGTTACTGTGACTGCTACGCGAATTGTAGAGTGAATTTGTTCTTGGTGTTGTTGTTTTATCTTCTTTTTGATTCATTCGGTTTTCTGTTTTTGTTTCGTTTCGCATATAAACTTACCAAAATAATGAATTATTAATATAATGAGTTGTAGTGCTTTGGTACGATTTATGTCTACTTTAAATAGTTGCGAACATTTATATTCGCACATACATCTTGAAAACATCATTTTCTCTTCCTCATTTAAACGTTCTTGTTCACTTCGTGTCCATGGTAGACGCTTCTACTTTTTATTTGGGTTTCAGTGCTTTTTTTTCTCACTTCTACAGACATATTTTGCATGATGTGTGTTTCGCACCGAATATAAAGTAATTCATATATTCAATATTCATATGATTAAGTTCTCATCAGCTGGAACATACTTATTCGCGCCGATGCAAAACGCGATCGTAAACTTGGTGTTGTTCAAATTCGTAAATATTTAAGTTACAAATGTGCTACAGTGTCTGGAATCGTGTATTATTTTGCATTTATTTTACATAATTAAACGGAATTAACGATGGTTATGTTCGTACGGTTGTTTCATATGGTTGATGCAAACGATGTAAATGATATTTGCCATTTATCGCCTCATTCGCATTTGAATCGAATGGGTGGTCACTTAAAAATCATATGATGATGCCGTCAATTGAAAAAAAAAATCGCGCTTTGACCGTTTGTGAGTATTATGTCATACAATCGGATTTATTTTCCTTTTTTGTGAGTATCTGTTTATGTTTTTTTGCTGAGCGATCAGCTGATGTAAGGATTGAGTTGTTGTTTTGCGGTTTTAATGAATGTAAAATAGATTGTTGTCTAAATTTTTATCCAGTAAATATTAAAACTAATTCACACATAGACTGAGTTTCTGTGCTACTTCTGATCTCTTGTTTCCAGTAGCCGTTAGTTGCAATATTCATAACTGTTGCAAACTTCTGCACGATTTTGCAAAACAGATACAACAACAACAATGGAAGACGAAAAAAAAAACGGAAAAATATTGACACATTATTGATTTCACGTAAAGGTATGGCGCAACATCTATAAATTTTTGCTTTTGTGCTTCAGCACTTGGAGTGTGTATGCTTACTTGCTTTTTACGTCTATATGTCTGTATCTGCATGTGCTGGTGAACAATCGAGCATATTTTATTTTCTATTTAGTATGTGACACGCGTGCATACAACTTGGAACGCCATTGAAATGTTAATAAGTTTCAATGTCTTTCTTTGCGTGTATACTTTGCGAGTTAGTATATAACTGTTGTTCCGGCAAATAGCACAAATACATACACCAACGCCAAGACCTACTCCGTTTTGCCCAGCATAGTCGCTTTTGTAAATGATTGCACGACATGGCAAATACGAGAGCGAGAGAACGAATGAGCACATTTTCACCGTGAACACACATCGTTTCGCCGAAAAATCAACCATTTTTATCGATATAGTATATATAGCAGCGAGCTAAGGAACCAAACTAACAGCCAATACGACAATGGCAACAACAACAAAAAATCGTAAATCATTTGAATTTGCTCCACATTTTATTCAACATGCCGTCTTGCCACACACACACACACACTCACTCGCAGTTCTTTTCACTCTATCTTTCGTGTTATCGCATTTTAATGTGAAGCATATAAATAGAAAGTACATTGATACTAATATTTTAAGACCGAGTTTTTCGCTATTTCACTGCTGTTCGCATGCACTATCGGTTTCCCTCGCCTTCGTTCAAATTTTTTTTGTTCTGTTGCTGTTGGTGATTCGCATTTGAAAACCTTTGAACATGAATTTATTTCAATTTTTATTGGGTCAGATAAAAATGCAACGTTCGCACACCCAAATTCAACACAATGGTATCGATCACCAGATGATTGACCTATCTTTACATTTACCTCATTCTCTTATAGATTTCCTTTTTTCGTGTTTTTTTCTTTGAATACATCATTTAACACTTAATCAAAGAAAATTTGTAGATTTTTCACTTTGCATGTGCAATAGTTTTTCAATCTCGTTTTACTTGTGCTCCACCAATATTATTCACAGTGGTCAAAATGTTATCAAATGCCATCGTTCTGCAAACACCAGAAAACTATATATACTTGCTGCAGTTGGCTTCTTATTTGCTCAAGATTACTTTATTAATAATATTTTAACTTGAATGGATGAATATAAATATACACAGAAAGAGAGAGGGAAAAAGATAAAGCAAGCCGCTACGTGGTGCATACATTTTCAAAGGCCAAGTATGCATTAAAATCCGCAATTTATTTACAGTAATCCAATATTGCGGGTTTTACTTTTTACGAAGCCAATATTTTGTGATTTGCTCGAAAACGAGCCGCACTAAAGACTCCCTGGCGATAGATACGGGAGAGTGAGAGAGAAAAAAAGGGAAGAAACAAGCAAAATAAATCGAAAGAATGTACCAAAATGAATTGATAGTGATATTACATATATAGGGTTAACATTTTAGTAGATACAAAATTCGATTTTTGTATCAAATAAAACCCGAATGTGAATATGCATAGGCATTATTTGGGCTCTCTGGCTGCATGTATGCTTTATGGATAACGGGACGCGTCTGGTCGTATTTATGTTCATTTTTTTGTATTTCATATTTGGTTCATATCTCGATGAGATGGGAATTCATTCATCCCGTTCAAATGGCATTCGAAATCGTAAGTTTTCGTTCTTTCGTTTGGGAACAAATCTTACACGCATTGATTTGACGACGAAATGCATTTATTTCTATCGATGGCGTACGTCATTTTTCAAATCGTGATATCGCAATCGTACTTTATTCATAATTTAGATCGAAGCATTTCTACTCCGTGTTGAAATTACGCTTTTGTCTATAGTGAATTAAGGGGGGTTGCAGGCTAGGCTCTTTGTAATATAACAATTTTGCAATGTTGGCGTTATATTAGTTAAAAGAAGGAGGCACTGAAAGTGCCAAGAGGAAAATACACTATTATGTGTATACATTTTGTAGCTAATGCCTACAAACAAATATAATCGGAGCGTACAGGATACATTAGTCGAATGTATAAGGATATTTATTATGAGCGAGTGTGTGCGTGTGTGTGTGTGTGAATGTGGGTGCATGTGTGTATCAGTGTATGTGAGGGAGAGCAGGATGTTCGTCTGTGCCTGATGCTGTTCGCCTCGCATACGCAATTCATAATATTATCTAACAGGCTTTCTACTTGATTTGGTCACGTACAAATAAGTCCCCTATTTCCAAGAAGCTTTTGCAACGAACACGAACATTCCAAGAGCCGAAACACATGTACACGGAGCACACACTTACGTCGAGTTATTGAAGCCAAAACCAACGTCGATCGATACAGTTTTGTTGTCTTTTCTCTCTTCTTCGGTATATTTTTTTCATTTTCATTTCATTCCATTTTACCAGCAAGATGAATTTCTTTTCTTGACTCTCAGTGGTTGTACATTGTTTTCACTTTGTATCAGATCGACTTGATTTTATTCCATGTTCTTATTTGCAATGGCAAAGCGTACACGGGCACAACAATAAATGAACCTAAGCGCATAGACCAAACAGTAAAATCTCACTGATTTTGAATACACAAAACCAAACGAAAAACGATAATCAGTTCTTATCCATTTATTGTGGGATTTCCGTATTCACAATAATAATTCGTGTGCTTGTGTACACTGCTGTTGTCCCAAAAAATTACAGTCCAAAATGAACGAAGAAAATTGTATTCAAATTATGTAACATAACCCCCTGCATACCCCATCGATGCAAACAGTTTTATTAATTTTTTTAAAATCTCAATAAAAATGTCTTATACTTCTTCTTTCAAAACAACTTTTTATGGAAAATACCCATTTTTATAGCTAATTGTGACTATTGTCTGAATTTGTTACTGTCCCTTAAAAATTGACTGAAATTACCATCATAGATCTGCATGTCCAGCACAATTGAAAAAAGTTTTATTTCATATTTAAAAAAATTCATTCTTTTACATATGGTAAAGTCACTGTAAAAAAAATATCATGGATAACGTGTATATTCATGTTCCACGACGAATGGACCAGACCATGTCTTTTTTATATCGAATAATGAGCAAATTTCCATAGGGAAAAGAAACAGTGAAAAGAATGTGACATTCACTGAATTTGCCACGGTTAATATTTCTATGATGAAATCACATAGTAAATGAGACATTTTTCTATCTAAAAATGTTTATTCGACGATAAATGTAAAATGAGTGAATTCCTTTCACAAAATGAAATCCGTTTTGAAATGTCAATATTTGGAGATTTTACGATCGACAATGTTCTCTTTTCACAACAACAACAACAAGAGCAACAACAAAAAAATACAATAAATTGAAGCAAAAATACTTGAAATTTAAAAGAAAGAATGCATGAGCTGTTCGAAACAATTCACATCATGATTTAGTGTATATACTATACATAAATATATGGCATCAGTTAAAATACGTTTTGCGATTGAAATCGATATTCAACACAATGAATGCTATTAGTAAAAGCGTAAGCATCGATGACGCCAATCGATGAAAAAAAGAGAGAGAGAAATATATAAACAACAAAAGGGGGAACAAATCACGAGAGCAAAAAATGCATCAAAAAGAATGACAGCGCTCGGTATGAGCCTACGTTAATCAATTTATTAGGAAAAACGAGTGGTCGTTGGTGTTTGTGTAAATAGAATTTGTGCGCGCATTTTTCACCAAGAATATTTCAATGAAAAATATCACCTTGGGGCATATCAAATATGCGCAATCTCGGAATGCATTACTCATGCACCGAATTGTTCATATTTTGTTGTTCGTTTTCATTCTCAGAATGACACGACGTGACAAAAATGTGAGAGCACAATGCACATCGATCAGATGTTGCGGTAATATTAAAAATGCTAATCTTTAATAATTACTATTTGACAAGATCGATTTTTTAAAGGTAAAAAAAAACAACAAACAAACAATATTTGTTGTTTTTCGGAAGAGAAATAATTGTGTTTGCCTGACGCAGAATTAAAAAGCACACTGATTAACCCATTAATTGACATATTGTCATCAAAACCGCAATGCATGACTAATAAATAAAATAAAATCCATTGAGATTAGATTAGCTAATTGGTTTTTCAATATCTTAAGTGGTCCAACATTTTTCTTCTCATTTTTTGTGTCTCACGACTCGGATGCTTTCATTTTGTCAGAAATTCGGCCGCACTCAACTGTTATTGATACCAGTTTGAAATCGTTGATAAAAAAAACACACACACACATAATTCAAGAAAAACATTTTCGATCACTGTCGAAACTAGTTTTGATGTTTTATTTCGGAGCAAAAATTGTGGAATTTTTGTTGCGACTGTTCGTCTCCATATAGATAAGCAGATCATAAACTGTACTTTGCACGCAAACAAACGTTTCTATTTGTTGTTGTTGTTCGGCTATTCGGTTTTACTGTAACTTGGCAAGTATAAAAAATTAAAAAAGATCACACAAACAACATATTGCGCAATATTTTTGATTCATTTTCACATAAATCTTTGGCGAATGATGACCAAAAAAAATGCGGCACATACAAAAAATAAATAAATTTTGATTAAACACATGCGGAAAAGTATCATCGTTAATTCTTCAATGTGGTGCTGGTTTCTGGTTCTTGGTATGTTCAGCAGCAGCATCAGCAGAATTATTTTCGTAGATTCCCCATTCACCTATTTCTTTTTTAAATAAATTTCGTCGCATCGAGACCAAATAGATTTTTATTGCTTTTCACAGTAAGAAAAGATTGAAGAGTTATAGAAATCATTTGAAACAGCACGAATCTCGTAATTTATATCATTCTCGTTTTGGCCATTAGAAATCAAGTTTTTTTTTTCATGTAATCAAATCTTGTTTTCCAAATCAATGATGGAAAAAAAAATGTGACCACGGAAAAACACACGCACATTGTATGCTTTTTAAACGTCATTTACACACAGACACACACGTGTGTTCTTTCGGTGTTTTTTTTCTCTCTTGTTATCTATGCCGCTCTTGTTCATCAATAGAAATCAAACGAATGAGAAGAGAAAAATGTTAAGCCAATCAAAATATAAAGAATTGTGTTGGCAAATTAAAGAGCTTGTAATTACTGTTTCGAAAGTTGTTATCGATTTGAACAAAAAAAAGTAGAAAAAAACACCGAGTCAAAACTAAAGATCCAATTTGGACATAATGGGAAATCGATTCCTTAGCTCATGCGTTCAGCATAACAATTTCGGTTCCTTAGTTGTCTCCTATAGATGATAGTGTGTTGTTCGATTTTTTAATTGTTCGTCGTTGTTTATTGAAGCTAGTTTTTTTATGTCAAGTGCCGCAGAAATCACTTGATCAACTCCGGTTGCATGTGAGCTCCCATGAAAAATGAAACGAATTGACTTGGCGGAGATGAATATGAGATCTGGTATCGTTTTCATTTTGAAACTATTACAAAGCATTAGATTAATGAAAAATAATCATCAAATCGACACTAATTTATTTGCTTGAGAAAGCAATTTAATTAAACAGTAAACAAACACCCGTAGAAACAAATGAATAAAAAGTCCGATCCAAAGACAGATTTTGTGCACAACGCAAAATGTGCACGTAACGATACCCATTGGCCGGGTGTTTGTGTTTGTTAATTAATTAGACGTAGTTGAATGGCAACAACAACAACAACAAAAAAAAATAGCACCACGTAGATTCTCGATTTGTGCGTACTATTTCGATAATTTATAACAATATTATTAATAAAATATCAACAATTGGCATTAAACGTATATAATTTTTTTTTTTTTTTTTCATTTTTCGTGTCCACTTTTTGTGGGCTGGGTGACAACACACATACACTGTGTTACCGAACAGCATCACATTAGCACCAACATCGACAACAACAGCATAACATATTATTTATGAGACAGGCTTACTGGCTTTGATGACGGTCAAAGCAACTTCGCATTTAGATATAAAAAAAAAATTGAAATAAATAAAAGTCTCGCTGAAACTGTGTAAAATACTATTTATTTTATTAGATTGCACTTCTTTTTCTTAATCGACCTTATTGTCAGGGTCGACTGCTTTTCATTCGCGCGTGCAATGCGCCGCACACTTGAACAAGGTAAAGACAGACTGGTTGGTTGGTTGGTTGGTTGGGTGATGTGTGTGTGTGTGTGTACGCGATCAAACCTGAATAAGCTTGTCGATTTATTTTTAGCATCAGATTTGAACAAATTTCGTTAGAAATTCCAATAAATTGAACCATCACCCAGATGAACGAAGCGAAAATCGAAAATTGCTATTGATTGTTGACGCATATCACTCAGATGAAAGCAATATCATGTTATAAATTCGAAAATGTTGTAAAATGGAAAAATAAATACGTAATTTATTTTTTAAAAGAAATGATTGAAACGAAAAAGTAAACAATAAATAATCAACAATTACCACAAACTACAAATACACATCGATAATAACTCTTCAACGGCAAGTGAGAATATAAAAATTAATCTGTCTTGCGTCGATTTCTCTCTCTCTCTCTCTCTCTCTCTCTCTCTCTCTCTCTCTCTATCTGTCTATTGTCTTCAATTTGTTTGGCGTGATTGTTGAGTGTTATAAAATGCCCATCGAGATAAAGGTAAATAAATAAAGTTAATTTTTTTTCTTTTCATTTATTAACAATTTTATTTTAAATTTGCGATGAAGTTTGCTTGAAGTGTTCCCCTTTTACTTTGACGCCGTGTTCGAAGTGCGCAATTGTTTTGCAATTCGAATGTTGTGGGTAACGATTTTTATTAAATATTAGCGATCAAGTGACGGTGATCCAATAGAGCAAAAACAAGTGTTTGCCGCTGTATCTTGGTTTCTGTGTATGTGTGACGAGAAGTTCTCGTGATCATTTCAAACAAAAAAAAAAAAAAATAAAAAAATAAAATTGATCAATAAAATGAACAAAAAGTCATTCAAAGCAGCAATAGACACGCCGCAACATCAATAATAAAGAGAAACGTCAACAAATCATATTATTAAGCGAGTGCTGCTCCTCTCAGCAGTATCGCATTCTTTATATGCTTGCACACTTGCAATTTCCAAAGGAATGCCTTAATCTGTCAAATAAATCAACGACAAAATGTGATCACAAAACGAATATACATGCGACTTCGTGCTACCAAGTTTCCGTTTCATTTTTATTATGTGTGCATATTGTGTGCATTGTGTGCACCCAGCGCCACTACTTGTATGTCCCATGTTATTTTATAGAAGTTCGTCTAATTGAATCGAATAATTGTACTCTTTTTGTTTCTGCTTAAAATGTCATAAACTCACATTCAACTCTATATCAATGTCGTTGTCCCTCTCGCCTGTTTTTTGGTCATTTAACTGGTGATAAATGATTTTTTTTTCTCATAATGTTATTTTTTATGTATTTTTTTTTGGTTTGATTTGGTTCATGTGCTGTGCTTAGACTAAATATCTTTTTCGACTGCATTTCAAGACACTTATAGTGACAAATCATTTACCTAATGCGAATGAGTATATTCAAACATGACCTTTTTCTATTCACATAAATATTACACGCTTACACGTTATGAACTATCTTACGTTATTCGAAACGATGAAAAATTGTTCTTATTTTTCTCGAACGCTGAACATTATATTGCTGCATTGGCATTTTGCATATTACGTTTGCGTTGCGAGTATTCCATCAATAAAAATGAATATAAATTGATGGCAGTCTCGGTGGCATGTTGTCTTCGGTACTTGTACCAATAGAAATGAACACCTCGCACGTGTGGGCAGTTGAATTGTGTAACTGGGTCAATAACTATTTACATTTGTTTTAAGACTGAATCCTCCTTTTACTGTGCGCACAATTATTCACCGGTTTTCTCGATAAGTATTGTGAATATTGGTGGTTCCAAATAATTGAGATAAATATGATTTTTTTTTTAAATAACGGGAAAAATCAATTTTTAAACATAGAAAATCGAAGCAAAAAGAAATAAAACAGAATACTATTTTACATAATACTTTCGATATTGACTACGTTTTTTTCTCGATCACTTTTCGATATATTTTGCATTTGAATGTCGGTTTATTTGTTTTTTCTCTTCTACGTTGTAGCTCCATTGAATTTCTTTTTCAATTGTAAATTTTCGATTTTATTTGCTCTCAACACGTTGTAAAACCAAATAAAATAAAAACTAGTATCATTTTAATCTGGTACATAAATACTATGTGTTTTTTTTTTTCGCTTCGAGATTTCAAATCGATTGAAAGGAGCAAATAGAGAAGGAAAAACAGAATCAGCTCACGTCATTCGATGCACTTTTTGTACGTTTGTGCTTGTGACTTTTTTGCAATTGATTTTTTTGTTGTTGATGTCTCTTCTCTCTTGTCGTTGTTGGTATTGTTAGTTTTTGCTGTCGATAGAAATCGCAATGCAGTGCTTCTTTAATTGACACAGTCAAAAGTATTTTCTGTCGTTCGTTTTCACATGGATGAGGTCAGCATGTAGTTCTATTTGAGTGAAGAATGACAAGCTAAGCACAAATTTGTCGTTGCTTTCGATGTTTATTTCTCATCACATCGATTCCAAGATTTCAACACTGTATTTGGTTCAAAATGTATGAGAAACGAATCGATTACAGATCAAATCCAAGTATTTCAGATCATTAAAATAATTTTTACCGTGAAAATTATATCATCGAAGTATTGAAACCAGTCCAATAATTCGATTGCTTGGTCAAGCAACGGTAGACTTTTTGTTTTAAATGGGATCCTTTCGAAATCGCAATCTGCTCGAATTTTTTTCCTTCTTTCGTCTTCGTCTGTAAATGATTGATGATAAAACGATGAGACAGGAACTGGTAACGTGCTGTAAAAAAGTTCATAGTTTCAAAAGCCCCTGATGTATAAGTGTCCAGACGTCAAATTAATGTATAGGATTATGAAAAAAATGTTGTTGTTTTTTTTTTGTTGTGGGTTCTGCACGACCACAAGCGCCACAATGAACGCGTTTTTGGGAAACTTTGCAGCGATGCCACTATGGTTTCGATATATAATAAATACTCGGCCACATCATTCTATTCATTTTCCATCTATATTTTGCGTCTCTATTTGAGCACTTGACGTGTATATGTGCGCGCTTTAATGTTGTTCTATTTCAACTGCACATACACAACAATTTGGCTCAGCAAAAAAAAAACGCACACACGAAAAACTGAAACGGAAAACGAGAAGAAAGGAGAAGCAACAGCAGTTTTGAAAAGAAAGAAAAAAATATATATATAGATTTCACCAACAGCAAAAGCAGCAGTGGCGACGGCAAAAGCAACAACAACAATGAGAAAGAAGGACGTGATTTGACTACATAAAATAAATTCTTCGATTTTTTCCCGTTCGTTTCGCTTTCTCACACATAACGAATAGCATCGGTGCGATCTATCTTCTTCTCCTCGGCGGCGCATACACACATCGTCCGCTTTTTGGTTTCTTCGCCCTTCATTGCACGTCAAGCATTTTCTTGATGTGGCCAGTGAACACACACACACACACACAAATCGGACGCTTCGCGATTTTTTTTCGTTTGCCGTTTTTTCTCTTTTAATTTTGTTTCATAAAAAGAAACTTATCGGCATTGGAGAGAAAAAAAACAACAAGTAAATGAATAAAATAAATAAAACTACAACAAATCTAGCGTGAGTACATGTGTGTGTGTGTGTGTACGAGAGTTCAATCAGAAGAAAGAAAACAATTGAGAAGCCGGGTGAAAAGCCAGTAAAATATGTACGATTGCATGGAATTTGAAGAAGAAAAACCCTCAAGTGAGTCCGACGAGTGTAAAGAACTGGCGAGAAATAAATGGGTGGCGAATACATGAAACCGAAACGAAAAAGTAATTCACGTGTTCGCTTGTTTCCGATATATCGATTACGTGAATATATGTGGAAAATGTACTTGGTTATATTTCAAGAGTGTACAGAAAATATCATACACGAATTCACATGGATTTGTTTTTGCACTTAGCTTCAATCGCAACGAAATAAGATGAATCGCAAAGTGTACACTGAAAAAGTGGAAAAGAGAGAGAGAGAACATACTCACACACGACGAATCCGTTCGCACAAGAAGAGCGTAAAGACGAAAATTGAATACGTTGCATCGATTTTTCAATCAAATTAAATGCGATTGGCAACGCGTTCATGGTCGAAATGCATTAAGCAAACAGATTATGAAAAACGGGCAAACACTTTTGAATATCGTTTCTATCAATTCTATTTTGCATGCCTCCCTGCTTCCATTTAGCTTGGTGGCCATTCATTCACCCAATCGCCCAAATACCACAGCCCCCAGATGTTGATAATCGAACAATTCTTTTTCTAAATATACTGTAATAATGTCAAATCAAATCTCCCATTCTAGGTGTAATATTTACGAAACGAATCCCTTGTGCGTTGATAGTACAACAATGCAAACAGAAATACAATTGTCTACGATTGATGTAAATTCGTAAATCGGAAACATGTAGCAACTAAAATATATCCAACGATACATGTCTAAAACATAAAAATTCAATTGAACGAAATCAATAGCCGTTAATGTAGCAATAAATATCGATTTCATTTCCTCCTAAAATAACGTACGAGATGAACGAAACCAATGTCAAATGAAATAAATAAGAAAAACGTACACACGCATTGTGTCATCCCAAGGAGAAAAAAATGTCAAAATGTGCAGTTTAAAGAAAAGCAAAAAAAATGTTTTTATTTCGCATCGAAATGGTTTAGCATTTGGAATATACGGAAAAAAGGGTGTCACACGACTATTCGCAAACGACAAACGGTTATAATCATTGTTTATCGATTTCGTAGTGGTTGTTCCGTTGTTCCCTAATCGATCCGGCATCGAAATTGAACTTTTCAGTATTTTTTTCTTCTTCTATTTATGTTTTATATTTAAGCAAAACAGAGAATAAAAAAACGCGGCGCCCAAAAGTGGCTCAAACATTGAAATACTGAATTTCGTGCGAATGTACGTCTTTCCAACCATACAAATGATGTCAATTTATTATGAAAAGCCATTTCGACTGTTTTCGATTTCGGTTTGTTAAATGTGGTATTGTTTCACAAACATGCAGCGTTGCTCAATGTCAAATTTGTTTCAAACGCACATTTGTCGAATCCGCAATATCTTCGTGAATGTAAAAAAAACAGACATTCTCTTGAACAACAATTGAAAAACGATTTTTAAACGCAAACCAAACGAATTAACGTTTTAAATGAATTGATGAAGTGAAATGAGAACAAAAAAAACACGGACTTCTTGTGGGGTATAGCATATTACTATCTTAAAATGAAATTGTGAAGAAAAACGAGTCGAAAGAAATGAAACCGACCGAAGTGCTTGACAACTGAAAAGATATCGTCCATGAGCGAACCCATGAAGAAAACCGAGTGAGAGAGCGAGAGAGAAAGAAAAATGCAAACATATCGAAATGAAATAGTTTAAGTAACCCTCGAAGAAATTATCCCCCTGAAACAAACTACGTGACCAAAGAGACGAGAAGAATTGGCACAGTTCGATGACTTGAGTTCTTTGCCGTCAGTTTTTGGATGAGCAACCAAAACTTTATATCCGAAACAGGATTGACTGTACATTATGCATTGTGCACTCGTTTTTTCATCACTGTACGCCTTTATTTTTTATATTCTTTATTGTCATTTCAAAATCGAAACATACTCATTTTAATGTCAACGCCGTTGTTCAAATGTAAGTTTTACTCTCGAAAAACGTTTCTGTTTTGCGTATTTTCCACTGCATGTTCACTTTTCATATTCGATTTGAGTGAGGAACACCCGAGAACATTCACCATCAAGGATGTGCCACTGAATGATATAGAAGCCGTGAAAGAGGAACATCTATGAAATTGTTCAAGTGAAATAATGGGAAAAATTAAAAAAAAAAATGTTCATCGGATTTTGACATCAAATCGATATAGTCAAGCATGCAACCGATTCAAAAACCGGCACTTGAAAGTCATTTTACAAAATATTTGATGAACAATGTTCACAGCGCGAATGTAATCAGAAATCACTGAGAAAACTTATCGATGGTCACTTTTTTTTCTCCAGTGAAATGTCTCAAATGATTTCGAATGACTTGAAATTCGGTTGCGATATCATTCGGCCACGAGCAAGGAGCATCCGTGCATGAATCCATTTTGAAAATTCAAACATGACGACTGCACCCAAAACACGGGCTCGTTCATGTTGAAACAGATGCTTGCGATTCCTAATGAAACGATCGAATTTTTTTCTATCATTTTCTTTTTTTCGTTCGTGTATGTGTGTGATTTTCCCAAACAAAATGTCAGTTTACTGTGTGCATTCCGAATGTGACGTGGAAAATTGTTTGAAAACGCGACGAAAAAAAAAACCACACAACAAATCGAAACATTTTGAAGAGAAGCGAGACTGAAGAAAAATTCATTTCATTTGATATTTAATTGAGTTGTTGGGTAGTCGGATGGTATTTCAAGTAAGTATTTTTCCCATCGCGTGCAATTTCAAGTCGTTCAGTTAATTCAAAAATAAGTGCGAATCAGCCTGATACTGAGACGAACATGATTGGACCATCTGACTATCTGTGCATAAAACACTTTATTGCATTTTCTAAATCGCTAATCACAAATTATTCAACTCTTAGTGTGTGAGCGCACAATTGCCGTAGTTGTGTAGAAGTCATTTCATGTACGTGCAATGCCCATCACTTGTAGCTGCAATCATTGTATTGCATTTTCTTTGCCATTTGGCTCACGCTGTCCCTGTTCCAATATCTCCCTTCTCATCTGCCCACCAATCAATCCATCTCGCTCATTTTATCTTTCATCTGTTGAGTATACGTGTTTTGTTGTTGTTATTGTTGCCGCTGCTATTTACGAGTAATTACAAATCACACGCAAGCACAGCGAGAACGAATAAGAGAGCCAGAGAGAGAGAAGAAGAGAGAGAAAAGCGCCGATGAAAATTGCGAATAACAGCAAAAATTCTCTATTAAACAATATCTCATTATGTTGCATTTAATTAAGTCGAAAATAAATTGTCAGTTTTTATTCGCTATTCGCCATGAGTAATACTATTTTGACTGGTGTTGTTGTTGTAATCAAAATAAATTGTACATATTACATTGTTTTGTTTTGTTTTGTTTTTATTCTGCTTCTGGTGATGCTATGTTGTTGTTGTTGTTGCTGTTTTTTCTCTCTATAAATTCGTTTTTCTTTGCAATAACATTTTTGTTTTCATATCTTGTTGTCTTGATTTTTGTTTGAAATACGATTGAAGTTATTTGATAACCGATCCGAATGAAATGTGATGGTGAGAAGCATTGTTTCGCTTTGATACGATTGTGGCTGTTATTTAGTGAGTGTCCGTGCGCATGACCATAATCAACAGATCAATTCAGTATTTCGATAAAGTATCGAATCATGTAACATGTTTTGCATTCATTTATCACTTCATTCATATCGCTTATCAGAAGAAAAACAGCCCGTCAAAACACTGCCACTTCAATGCGATGATTTTCAGATTAGTTTCGCTTTGTTGTTTGTGTTGAATGTTAGTTATTCATTTGATCACTGAACAATTAATATGAATTTTACACTTTTTTGCACACGATGAAAACCACCTAATTAGAATCTTAATTTCGAATGAATTACTTACACGATTTCAAGCCACTAAATTACTGCATCTGCATGGGGCAAAATGGTCGCCACAAAATGCCAGAAAAACATTTGTTTTCGGATCGAGAGAGAGAGAAAGAAATTAGAATCGGTGCAATTAAGATGGCGACCACGTAAATGTACTTACAGACATAGGCGGTCAGATTATTCAAAATGGAACTACATAATAAACAAAAGATTCACAACACGTCACTGGTGTGTGTATTTTGCATGTGCATAGTAGCGAACGTGTCTTAGCACACAGCTCAATTATCAGTGATGCATTTTGAGCTTTTGGTTAACCAACCACATAATTAAATAGCATGGAAATAATTAAAGGAGTTGTTGCCATCGACTGCAATAATAGCAAATAGTTCTTTTTTCTGTAATATAATTGTAAAAAAAAATCGTTATCTGGTTAAATTAGATAGGATCTGCACTGTTGCACCAATTGCTTGCATCAACGAAGAAACGCGGAAGATGTATGATTCCACCTGAATTATTTGGAAACTTTGGTTTCCATACTGAGTTGTTCTGAAAAAGAATCGAACCAAAATACAAGCCAAATAAATAGCGGTATTATTCCTTTAGTTTATATTCGATTTTTTTTCAATTTTCTTCAATAAAATGATTCGGTTGAAAATTAAAATTTATGCGAGTGTTTTATGCTAAAGGGATGTTTATGACCAGACCGATTGAATTGCTGATATACAATTTGATGTAGCATTGGTCTAGTTGAGGTGGCGCTCAGCACCGCTGCTTCACCTGTTGTTTTTATTGTCTGTCTTGTGTGTACGCGCTATCTGTATCACACCATTCTAACATAATTTTGGATTGGATTTTTTTTTCTTTTTCTTCATTTTTCTTCGATTCGTGTTCATTTTGCGCAATTCATGTATGTTCGATAAGCGTTTCATTTTTTATGTTTCTTTGATCTTTTTTGTTCCCTCGCTGCATCGAACAGAATATGAAATGTAATGAAGGTTACCCTCGTTACACATACGGGATAATAATCATTTAATTTTCATGTAAATGCCGATGTTACGTGTAAAATGAATGATGAATTTATTGTGAAAACATACAATTTTCAACTGTTTGTGTACATCTAAAGATGTAGCCGTCGTTGCATATTTTTGTTGTTGCGCACGATTTCCGCTTTTCCAATGAGATCGTTTACTTTGAACATTTGTGCAGGCATTGTGTCTGCTGTTTGGCACTCTCAACATAATTTTACTTTTCCCTTCGCATTTGAATTATTTCCGTTGTGTTCAACATTTTCTTTCTCTTTCTCTTTCTCTCTCGCTCTCTCACTCACACACTCTCCCTCTTCCACTTAATTTATGATCGAGTGAGAAATGAACTTATCTACAGAATTTTATCGGCTTATAAAAACCAAAAAGAATGCACACATTATTGTTGAATTTTAATTAAGATTAACTAATAAAACAATAAAGATTTCGCTCTAGTTTATGCAGCGAAATAGATACATGATAAGAAGATCATATTGTATGCACAAGAGTAAAGGAAACGCTCGCACACACTCACTCACTATGCACAAAGAGTGTGAAAACATGATGCATCGTCGATTCGAATATCGTTGCCACATTGTCGGTGAAGGTGCAATCTTTCAAAGAAACCAATAATGAAAAATGCGCAAAAAAAGATATGCATTTTTGCGATCTGATCCATTTGTATATTTGCGCTTGTTTGATAACAATAATTGACTGTTATTGAACGTGCGGAACTGCACATGCATATGCATATTTCTTTCTTCTATAGATTTTTTTTCTATATGAATACTAGTTCTGCGTATTCTGTGAACAAAAAAGTGTTCATTTCTTTGTACGTTACATTCATTATTTATGCAGTAAACATCGAAAATCGTTCGGCCAACGTGTTTTTTTTTAAACGCCTTATTGTCTGATTTATAATTCATTTTGGAATCAACGCAAAAAATATCTTTGCTGTACGTACTTTTTTACATTTCTTTTAGCGACAAAACATTTGAACCTTTCAAGAGATATGACGTTTGCCATGCAGCATATTCAATGTCGAAACTAATTTTTAGTGATAAGAGTGAAATGTATGCAAAACCGATGTAGTGAACTTCATTTATGGCAAAGAATAAACGCAATTGAGTGTCGACGACAACAAGAATAATGCAATGCCACAATTGCAACGAAAATATGGCTCTTTTTTTAAATCACAAAATTTATTATTTATGCTCAGCTAATTAAATTTCCATACAAACAACATATTTTATGAGTGCCCTTTAGAGTCGTTCACCATCGCTTTGCGTGCATATGAGTTTTGCTGTTGGCTGGTGAGCTTTTCCAGACCGTTTTTTCGTTCACTCTTTTTCTTGTTTGAATTTGGTGTGCTTTGATGTGTTAAAAAAAAGAATACAGAGAGAAAAAAAATTCACACTATGCACTTCGCTCTCTCTCTCTCTCTCTCTCTCTCTCTCTCTCTATCTCTCTCTTTCTCTATAATTTACGTGTAATATGATTTTTATGTTTTGGTTGGGACGCTTGCTTGATATGTGTATATGCAAAATTTTGATTTGTCTTAGTATGCGTGTATGAATATTTGTGGCTTATTTTGCATTAATGTATACTCGGTTGACCCATTCTTCAATTAAACGCACTTATTTGAAAATATTTTTGTAATTTGATACAGAGAGAGACGAGTAAGAGAGTCGGACAGAGAGAGAGAGAGCAAGCGAGACTGAAAAGGGCATTTATGTGTATGACTGATATTATGATTCAGTGATGTCGGGAGAGGTTTATGCACGAAATGAAAACCAAGTAATTAAAAATAAATTATTATTATTACTACTTTGGTTTTTGTTCATACACCCTGGATTCTGATTGGGAGCTGGCGCTGATGATGCACTGTTCATTTCATTTATTTGAAGTAATAAATTCGTTTTTTTTTTTTAATTTAATCTCTTTCAGTGATATGTGCGCTTTAGTAATTTATTTTGAGCATTGAGTCCGTAAGCGTTATATGTGAATGTATGGGCTTCAGAAGCACATAAAAAATTAATTTACCTGCAATATTGCAATCATAGACATTTTCGTGTTTTTTTCCTCTTCTGTCTCGGTTTTCAGGAATATCGAACGGCACGGGACGGGCCAAAAAGTGTGGATTTTAATAGCGTCTGTTTTTAAATAACATCATTTATGCATTTATTATTGAAATAAATATATTTTTCCAGTTGAATACGGAAAAATCACCTCATTGGCTTGCAGTAGTTAATGTTTAAATATTTTCTTTTGATGTTTATTGCAAAAGATGTTTTTATTGTGTGTGTGTGTATGAATGCACTTCACAGATATATGGATGCACATATAAGGGGCAATAAAAAATATTTGTGATTTTGGCGGTAATGATGCTGTTCAACATAACTCATCTCCAGATGCACGAGATCATGCTAATGAGAAATGAGATATTTCTTTACTCAATACATTGAATATGTGGCGTTCCAAAGAGATTGTTAATATTTACTTGAATTTAAGCACCAATGGGTGTCAGAAAACATAAACTATCCACTGTAAAAAATCTACATTTGTCTATCGACTGTCTTATTCATTGTCAATGTCTTTGGTTTAAACAAAAAAAAAACGGTTCGGGGTGTATACGATATGCACTGTTTTTCATGGCACTTATTGGCCCTTCGTCACTTTAACGAATCGACAGCAAATTTATTATTACATTGAGGAGCAACGAAGATTCAGTTATTTTCAACATAGCTTCGATGATGAAAATATTTGATGCATTTCATAAATAAGTTTAATGAGTATAATTGTAATTTGCTTACTTGCTTGTGTAAGTACTGTGTCTTGCGCCCGTCGATGATGTTTATATGTCTTTGAACTCCGCCGTTTTTTGTTGGTAGCAAACGATATAAATGAATTGGCCACTACGTCGAAATGATTGAGCTATGCAAATTTTGAGAGAATTGAGCTTGTTTTACTCACTATTCACATATGTTCAATATACGCCGGTGTTACAGGTAAACGTTTGCTAAACTGATAAATAATTGAAGTATAAGTTTATTGATTTTGTTTGGGGACGCCATCCAACGGAATTCATCGACAGCTACATGATTGCCCATAAAACACGAGCATTGCTTATGAGGTGGTTCATCAATCATACCAAAGTTTTGGCATCCGCACATAATTTAATTTACCTCCTCATGAAATGACTATTGATTGCTTCGACCATGGGACACTTCATTTCGTGCTCCAATTTGATATTTGAATATAGTGAATTAATATATGTGTTCTATGATAATATTCTCCCAAAATGCTTGATGCCGTCAAACATGCGCTATTGTTTCTTATTCTTGGCTATAAACGAAAGTCACTTTATCAGCATTAACAATTAACACATCTACCAATTATACATGATGATCAATGATCTTTGTCGCCCGATCGACGTATGTATATGTAGTATGTGCATGCGAATCACATACTATATAAACATTCGTCGATAAATGTGACGACGGTGAATTATGTGCAAAAGTGATCAAATATTGTCGCTGATTTAGATCATTTTATAACGTTACTGTTACCTATAGCACATTTGGCAACACCGTGCACATTTATGATAAACCATTTGATCACATCAATGAATATCCTACCTCAACGTTTTACGTAGAACATCGAACATTTTTTTTTTGGTTGGTTTGAAGTAATAAAAACGTCACACAAATAAGAAACGTTTGAAAAATCGATATATTCAGCGATAGTTAAAATATATGAATAGTCAATTGGCTTAATGTCAACTCTAGCCGCGGCCATTGAAATTATACACCTTGCACACAATCTCGAAATTATTCATTAGCATAAAGAGAGCTCAATATAAAACTAATAGATTGATTGAGCGATGAAAAAGAGACAAGCAAATATTTAAATTGGTTGTCGCCTACCTTAAAATTGATATTCTGAATCTTCATTTCCCGTTTTGCCACGTTGATAATGCATAAGAATGGCATACGAAAAGAGAAAATTTTCGATCATAGAATCCGCTCATATTCCGTATTATTTGCATTTATTTAAAAGAAAATCATATGATTTTGTGAAAACAACGACATTTTGGTTAAAATACGTCGAACCAAAACATCAAACATTAACCACAACTCTGATCATCGACAACACAAAAAATGCCATAAAATTGTCACTACAAAATTTAATACGGCATACGATGCTTAGAGAGAATAAGAGATTGAAAGATCGACAAAAGTATAAAAAACATATTTTATTGCTGCGCTTCGTCTTCTTGTGTGACAACAACCGAAAAAATGTTTATTCCATTAAATGTCGATGGAAATGATAAAACATTATTTTCAAACCTGCCTAATGAACGGTGTTTTTGGGGAGAATGCCATTATAAACGGCTAGCTATGAAATCATGTGAACATTTTCGCCTTTCTATGCATGTTCGTCGTAAACATTCCGTTAATTTTTCTGTTAATGAGCCGCTTTGATTTATTTGAAATTTCGTTTTTTTTTTTGGTTCACTAGTGTTGCCCCGTTTTTTTCTTTCTTTCTTCTACTTCTTCATGGTTCAGATTTTCATCCATTGATTTATAGCCACTGATAAATTGTACCGTCCAATGATTATCTTGTAAGTGCCTATCAGCGGGACTACTTTAGAGTCTTAAATTTTATGGACTTCATTTGATTACGAATCGGACGCACATTGGAGGTTTTTTGCGTTTATATTTTTTTTTTGGTACAATTTGGGTCCATTTTGAATATATGTGTGTGCTCTTGTGTGACAACAAATAGTCTTTGTTGAAACATTTTGTTTTACTGTGAGATACTGAAACTACAAATATGGATTTAGTTCTATTAATTTCATGTAGTTTTGAAGAGCTTGAAAATTACCTTAAAGAAGAAAAAACAATGCCAAAATGAACAGTAGCCGTAACAGAAGCAAAATCGTTATAATAATCATAATAATAAAATAGAATGATGAAAACATTTGCAACATATAACAATTGATTTCGTCCCGTTTTTATCGACTATCGGTACTGTGCACGATGCATCATAAACAAAAAAAAACAGCAAAAAAAAAAACAATGATAAACAATACCATTGGAGGATGAAGCGAAGCAGAACAAAAAAAATGTATAATAACAAAAACCTGACTACGGTTAGTACAAAAAACAAAAGATGCGCAAGCAAATGTTATACACTTTGTGAACTATAAACAAGAAGTTTTCCGAAATAACGTAATAATTCATGTCGAGTGCGCAAGAGTCTGCGAGAGAGAGCACGAGAGAAATGCATTGCAATAATGTATGAAAAATTATTGCTTTGAATTTGTTAAGGTAATATTTTCAAAGCGTCCTGCAACCGATTACGTTATGCCTCACGGAGATGATTGTATGGTATAGTCTTGTGTTTCCGACAGATTTTTTTTTTTCTCCCTTTTTATCCATGTGTGTTTTTGTTGAACATGCCATAAGACATGCACCATTATGCATCACCATAATCAATGCTTTTAGAACCTTTTGGCCTTACGGCGCTAAAGATCTTCGACAGCTTCCGTAATCCAAGGCAGACACACACACAAGTGTCAAAATCGAACCGATTGGTTATAATTTATTTTGTTATGATCTTAGTCATCGAAAACATTTTAATTATTTTGTTCGTAGAAAAATTGTTTTTCATTTTTTTTTGTCTTGAATATTTATGATGTCTTTTCCATTCTTGCATTGACTGTAATGGTGCTGAACTTCTTTGAACATTTTATTTGCGTAGACTTTTGAATACAGCACCTTCAGCTATGCAACTGTCCATATAATGGGAAGAGTGCGGTTTGTCGCATTCGAAATGATTTCGGTATTTTTTTCTATTAACTAATCACTTTATAGCAACAATCGGATTTTTTCATCATTTATTTTTAGACCAAATGAAACTTCCGTTACACAGCAGTTACTTTGTACGAAAATAAATTTTTGCGTGTAAGAAAAGTAAAATGTTTGAATAACGAATTTACGAATGAGTAAACGAGATGATATGGAGAAATCGGCGTGAAACTAACATGATATTTTGTTGTCAAAATTACTGAAAAGAAGAAAAACAACAAAGAAACTGATTGAAGTCAATTTTGACTGATAGAAAGTAAACTGTAGAATGGTAATGAAGCTTAGCATTTAAGCTTCACTCTTTCGTTCAGTGTACGACTTTTAATTATAAATTTGAGTGGCTGGAACATGTGAAGTTGTTTGGCGCATGGTATACAGTGCATCAAACGTATCGCGGTCGGTCAAACGTCGGAATTTTCAATTGTTCCACGTCGGCGATACAACTATTATTGAAGTCGCTTTTTTTTTTGTTCAAAGAAACTTTAATTGAATTTTCGAAAAGAATTTCATTTTAAAATACAAGTGCGCTCAACGCTAAATATTTATGCGAAAGCATTCGTGCTTGGCACACGTGCACCCAATGTTTAAAATTAGTTGCTCGCACACACACACACACACACACACACTCACACTCATTTTTTCGTCGATGGATGCGAAAATGAATTTCATATTGTGGATTAACACTTCATCAATTCGTTGCTTTCATAGACATTATGAGAATGTGATTCGCACTTTGACTCATACATCATCATTATTGGATTCAATAACAACTGATAGTATATCTGACGATATTTGAATACAAAAGAATTGTTTTCTATCAATTCCGTGAGCTAATGTGCGTATAATACGTGAAACATTGATTTATAAGCCTATCCATTTGAAATTGTTTGTCAAAATATCACATTTAAATGCAAAGTGCAACGTGCTACACACAAATGATTAAGCTGATGAATTCTGTGTATTGTCATCATACGAAGAAACGGGTTGAATGGATCAAATATGGAATTTTCATTAAGAGCTTATATAAAAGATCGATTTATTAGAACCACCAGGAATGTTGGCGAATGAGAAAGAGAAATTCCACTTAGATGCCAATTTTTTTCTCTTCTCAGAATGAAATCGACAGAAATGAGGAAAGAAGGGAACAAAATTACTCGCATACAATTGAAATATAATAATATGAGCGATTTTGACTTGATTCGCTGCTTTGGCTGATGAAATTGTGCAAAGAAATGTGAGTCTTTTTCAAATTACGAGTGCAACGAATAAAATGAACATACAAATAAATAAATAAATTTAATCGTCCTGAGGGATTCTTCTTCTTCTTCTTTTTTATTCGGAACGGTAATAAAATTTTCATGTTCTGATTGTACAAACGAAAGAACCGAGCAACGCACTCCGGATACGAAAGAAACGAGACGAATTTGTTTTGTACACGATTTTTTTTTCGCTGTGGTGTTGCAACGCCGAAAATCACATGAAATATCCAAAGAGACAAAAGGAAAGAAACTGCGATCATTGCGGCGCACAATGCACGACGGCATTATCATCATTGCTATAGTCTGACATTGGAGACTATTTTACTGTTAGGAAGAGAGCGCGATGTACACGAGCACGAAGCCGCCAAGGGTGGTTTAACTTTAATGTCTACGCACATTGTTATTTTGGACTCCCTGCACCACATCGCCACTGCTACCGTCATCGTCGTCAACATATCCAAATAATGTACACAATACAAAATGCCAATATACATCCACCATAAATTGTATTGTATTTTAAATTTATCCGATTGTTGTGTGGCGTGCGATGCTCGATTTTCGTGTATGCAGTTTTACGGTTTTTTATTGCTTTGAAATACGCGTTCTTCGCGTTTTATATCTGAAATATGTGTTCCGGTTCGTATTATCGTTTGAGTGTATGTATGTCTATGGCAAATATAAAAAAAAGCACCACGATACGCGAAGAAAGTATTCGTTTGGGTTGGTTGCAAAACTGGGACCAGGCTCTGATGGTTTGAATCACGTTGCTCGTTATTTACGTAAGTCATTTAACTCGGCGATATACTTTATTCGACATCTGTACGCACCGCGATTGTATGTATTGTGCATGGAAAAGCCGAAGAATGAAAATCGAAAAAGAAAAATTGACAAGGAACAACACATACAAATCCACAATCACCAACCAAAAAAAAAGAGAGATGTGATTCAACAATAAATGCCTAGCATCCAGCAGCACCCTCGTTTCAATTTTAAAAACAGGATTTTCTTCATCTTTACAGGCATTGTTTCGGTGCCGTCATCGGCGTTGTTTTGCTCAATTCACGTAAAGTGCTAGTATTACGATGGTATGTTGTTGTTTTTTTCTCTCTCTTCGTTTTCTTCGTTTTCTCGTGTGATGCTGCAAATACTCAGAGGAATCGTATACATTATCACACGAATAATCTCCTTTCTTTGGTCTCACTGTGCATAAATTCATCCATAATAAATATACTTACTATTGCTGCCATGTATTCATAGGTTCGTGCAATTTTGAATTTAGATGCTTTTTTTTTTACTTGTGTACCATCGACACGAATCGCATATGTATTTTCGCATATTGAGTGTATACGATTTCGCGATCGAATGCCAAATAAAATGCAAGGAAACCGCGCATTTATGCCGGTGGTCGAATCACGAACTGTTTGGATTTGTTTTTGCTTCCTGTGTCATTCGACGTGGTGTGCAGCATTGAAAAAGGCAACAAAAATATATGAAATAAAAAGCGACAACGAAAATGAGAGAAACAACCGAATATGAAACAAAACGAAACAATCCCGATCACGGAAGAGCTCACCAAACTGAGAAGTAAGCGGTAAATTTTTTTGATGCATTTTTATATGCCCCAAATTTAGCTTTCTCTATAAACAAATGGCAATAACACATAAAAAAGGAATAATAACAATAATAGCTGCGTGTGTGTTCATCATCGTATTGTGTATGCATTCGCAAAGACGAATGGGAAACAGAACGAAGTGAAAGAAACATCAAGGACAAAAAAAAAACGAAAGAAATTATGTGATGCCCGAAAAGGAAACGGCAGACAAAAACATCGCTTTTTATGGCATGTAAGTGAGCAAGTGAAAAATAAAGAGTGTCGCGAGCGTAGAGAGAGTTGCACACGCATTAAATTAAAATAATTGTAAAACGGTCGTTTCTGTTATTATTTGAGATGGTTTTGTGTATTGCTTTGGCAGCGTGTGGATGGTTTTCTCTCTCTTTCTCTCTCTCTATCTCGGTTATGATGAGCGATTCTTTGAGAGCACCAATTCATTTGCTATCGCACTGCATGCCCATGTTTGAGCTTCATTCTTAATCGCTTTGAATGGTTGTGCGCGCACTTATTTCTCGCTTATGCGGAATTTGTCGTTGAAATTGAACCAATTGCTGTTAATATTAGACTATTTTATTGTATTCATTTTGTAACGCACGACGTAATCGCATTGCATTTGCAGTAATTTCTTTGTAGTCGCACGGGATTACTAAATATGTTCGGTCGTTTACGGTCTCCCTCTCATACATTCGCGTTTTTTTTTATTATTTGATTCATTTAAATGAATTGCGATCCATACACACTTTTATTGCTGTACGATTTTATAAAATAGGAAAAAAGCAAAAAAAAAATGTATATATATTGAGTTCCTTTTCAATATAATATTAATTTGATACGGTATTACGACTTTTTTGTCTGTCAGAGGAATTGATTATTTCAATTTGCGAAAAGTGTTTACTTCAATTGATATTGGTTTACCGTAATTTCGGTTTATATTATTATTTCAATCGATAGCCGTGACATAAAGTGTGTATGGTGAATCACCATTGGTGATCTCTCATTAACAAGTTATTTTTTATAGCAATTAGTCTTCGCATTGACCAACAATTCATCTGTCTTCATTTTCTCATTACGAAATAAGACATTATAATGGCAACGCAAAAAAAAGGGTACGGAACTTAGCGGGTCTATTTGAAAATTAATCCGTTAACATATTTTCCAGTTGTTTGTAAAATGGGGAACTAAATGTTATAAAGTCCCATAGTGACAACAAAAAAAAAATGAATGCGTAAATTATCGCAACCGTCTGTCTGCATAATTCTTTCTCCACTTATATTAATTGCTTCAGCAATAAACTTGCACGCAAAAAAAAGACGTGTGGACGATATGCCAGAGTGTGAGTTTATTCTCAAAATAAAGGAATACAATGAAAAAAAGAAAATAATTTAGTAGTAAAACAGCCAAAAATCGAGCAAAGACGAAAAAACTGATAAAATTGCACACGCACAAAAAAAAACACAAGCACAGAGAGAAATTCGAACACCATAATACGCGTAACCATTTCAACGTTGATGTTAATTAACAAATTTCACGAAAAGCGTCCATGTAAGAGACAGAGCGCGAGAGTGCGAAAGAGAGATAGTGTGAAAGAGGGAGAAAGAGAAAGAGAGAAAGAGACCGACAGAATACTGCAAAAGAAACGAAAAAAAAATGGAATTTCAGGCATTCCATTCATCCCACTTAACTCGTTCACAACTTCATCAAAGTATTATATTGGATATAATTGTGTTAAGCTTCGCTTTCATTCACTGCATTCTCCCGTTTCCAACCGTCATCGTTGGCGCGCGTACAAGCTTGGCTCTGTTTTAACGCGCATTTTGCACAAACGAACATTCATTTCAGCATGGCACAATTTCAACAAACACACGGGCCCCACATTCCACAGTCAGTGTAATGCTTTTTCCGTCGAACTTTACCAATTCAACAAATTCAAAATGTACAATGCCTCCGTTCATTTGAACTTGGGTGTTTTAAGTCTGCTGGCCTGTTTGCCTCACTGCTTGCATTGCTTATTTGCTTGTTTCCTCTGTTGCC
This sequence comes from Contarinia nasturtii, assembly GCF_009176525.2. Classification (NCBI taxonomy): domain Eukaryota; kingdom Metazoa; phylum Arthropoda; class Insecta; order Diptera; family Cecidomyiidae; genus Contarinia; species Contarinia nasturtii. The sequence continues at coordinate 3,971,782 of NW_022197768.1, forward strand.
CTTTCATCTGTTTTAAATAATATCGAAGTGGTAAATTTGCCGCATTTAATTCACGCAACCCTTTCACAATTTCCCTTATTTCGGCTTGTCGCTATACTTTCGTTGTGCGTCTAATGAAGTCGAATTCGAGTAAAATACACTCAGAACTCTGAAAATGCCTCTTTCGAGCAAATGAGCGAGCGTGTATGAGATAGATTACAAATGTATATGCATAAAATTTTAAGCCGTTATTATTAAGTAAACGCACAAGTACGATACAATAGACGATGCCAATGACAATGAATGTAGAACAGAGTCAGTTGTTAGCAGCTTGGAGTTGGTGGCAATACACTCGTCTCTCCGAATGCCGAACCATTTTCTCGGGACGAAACAACATCGTTACGAATTGAGTTATATTTTGAAAATCTCTGTGCAAAAGAAAATTCGCCGATGATTTTTATGGTGACGAATAATGAGCAAGTAGCGATGAAACGGAGGGAATGAGCCAAGGAAATGCAAACACGGAACATTTTCCCGATCCATTTCTATGTTTTGCTCTGTATGATTTGGGAGTTAAAAACGGTTTCGTTCGATGTGTGTGTGTGTGTTTGCTGTATATAACGAATGATTGTATGTCTGCCATAGAACCGCAACACAATCGTGCTGAAATGCGTGCACAATGTTGATACAATGAGAGCAAGAGATATTTTATCGAGAATTAGTAGGTGTATGAATAACCGACATTTTTAATGATACTGATGATGTGCCTACCGAATCGAATCAAGAATATAGGGTTAAATTATGATGCGAAAAACCGACGACAGCAACAATAGTCAATTTTAATACCCAACCGCTTGATGATTGTTTGCAATAAAGACAAAAAGTCTTTACGCATTTCTTCTTGTTGAAAATGTATTTCGATGATGTTTCGTTTGGGCGATAAAAAGCGTACGCGACGATACAAAACGATTGTCAAACAAACTATGTACCACGTATTTTCGCCTTTGCCGTTGGCGAGACACGATTCTCGCAAACGATCTCGAATTGTTATGATTACATTGTTGAAAATCAACTCAAGAAAATGCTAATCCTTTTTAACAGATAGAAATGAAAATGTCGCACAGAATTTTACGGAATGATTAACGATTCGATTTTAGTGTCTTGCAAGTGGAGCTTCTGAACAACATATTTATTCGAATTTGATGCAGTTTTGCATCATTTTATTTGTTGCTGTTCCTCTCTTTTCTATCCATAGCCAAACTTTGGATACGACTTTGAACATTTATACATTTTTTCAACTTTAATGTTGGCCATTTTATTATTGTGTTTTGTTCTTTGGTGGACGAGTTTTATTGTTGTTGTGTTCCTTACAATTTACTGCAGTCGAAAAATAAAATCATGTTGAATTCAATGAAATGAAATTAACGTGAATATTTGCATTTGATATTGGAATTATTCTTTTTGTTTTGAATATTCGATATGATATCGTGCGAGACCAAAAACGCTGAGTTTGGTTTTGTTTTTGGATTTTTTTTTTTCATTTCAATCGCGAATTTTATATACTATTGTGTATTCCAAACATTAGAGACATTTTTTAATGCAAAAAATGTTTGGCCATCATTAGTTTTTGTTCTACTGAACGAAAGTCATGGATTCTGTTGTGCTGCCTGCAGTGCCCTGCACAACGTAGACTGAAGAGAATTCCTTGACGATATATTGTGTATGTGTATGCTGGCTTAAATATTTTTCATTTCGTTTGTGTGTGTGTGTGTTTTTTTTTCTCATTTCGTGTACGATTTTTTTTTATCTTCTATCGTCGCAAAGGCATCGCTTAAAAGAAATCCCATTAGAGCAATTTCATAAAGTAGAAGCGTGTGTGTGTCGCCGCCGCGATGAGAGAGAGAGAAAGAGCGTATAAAGTGCTTTGCGTATGTTCATTTTCTTTTGTTCGTTCATCTATTTCTCAGTCTCAGTTCGACACAATTGATGGCATTGAGCAGCGAGAGCGACAAAATAGAAAATCGAATCGACTTTGTGTACAAGTTGCATACGCATTTCTGTGAAAATGGTGTATTCAATGAGTGTATCCAAACTGTATGCGAGATATCCCACAAAGCAAAATCTAACAACAACAACATAGCAATGTGCGCATAATTTCGAATAGTCGGACGAATTAGGATCTGCAAGCGAGGTGTAGGTATAAATTTATGATTATTATTGTGTTGTGCTCGCGTTCTGTGTGCTTCGCACAAATAATTTATTACATTCTTGCGTCTATTCTATTGTGTTCCGCATACGATATCAATGAATATTACGTTCTTGTGTGGACGGTGTATCGTTTGGTCGTGTGCACATCGGCATCGAGCACCATTACGATGACAACTGTAGCCTCTCTCTTTCGCCTTCTTTCGTGCTCGATCACAGATTGTTTTTTTTATATTTTCTATTGTTTTATGCTTTATGTCTCAAATGCGTGCTTGCATTCGACAAGTGTATTAAATGTATGTGTAGGTTGGAGGTAGTTTTAATAGTTTGAAATGAAGTATAAAAAAGAAACGTTCGCCAATTTTCTTCAAGTTCCGGATCCAATGAATCGTTTAAATTTCATCAGCAAATAGCGAAAAAAAAAACCATGCATTGCGAACGATCATATGTGAATTTAAGTATAAAATGATATAAGATATCGTAAAGTCTATCGATATATCGAAATAATAATTTCAATTTTGCAATGAAGTGATTTCTAGTCATGTAGCGATGAGTAGTAAATCAAATTCACTTCTCGCGGCCCTGGTAACGACACTCTGAACGTATCGTAAATTTTTCGATCGAAATATTATTTGTGTCAGTAGCGGTAGTTTATAATATTATGGTGTGTACTCTGTGCATCTCGATACATCGTGGAAACACCAAATTTGACATTTTTATTATAGCAGAGTGCACTTAATTGATTTCTCACATGACAAAGCGTTATCAAATATTTAACGCTTAAGGTAGTCCTCTGCAACGTGAAATGCTCAATTGATCATTTGGATGCTTTGTGTGCAGTGTGCATCCATAAAATCAATGATTGCGAATCTCTCTAAATAAAATATAAAAGAAGAAGAAGAAGAAGAAGAAGAAGAAGAAGAAACGTGTACCAGTCAGTCCAAGCACTTCGATATATCCATAATACATATATGTACACGCGCTTTGCTGTACAGTTATCATTCATTCACATGTCGAAGGGAATTGGTAATAAAAATGTGCAAAAATCGAAATAACACCGGTCATAAATTGCACTAAAACTGAAGTCATAAAAACCTCTGACCGTAGCAGCTCGATTCTCGCCAAATGCATATAAAAACAAACGAATTCAGAAAAATAGACAAAAACACAATACACCGACTAAAGGCGGAAATTGTGATTTATTATAAATAAAAAGAAAGGGACGATAGTTGACTGCTTGAACTCAATACTTAATTTTTAATAGAAATTTTCCGTGTGCCATCATCGTGTTCCGACTACATTTGGCGTCTCTGAAATCACTAAATCAGCAATTTGTGTCGTTTCATATGGCCTTTGCATTTTATTTATATAATATGGTGGTTTGCGCATTTCGTAGGCGATCAACACGATGAATCGGATCATATTGAAAAGAATGAAACTATTAGCAGTGGAAGTATAAATCAAGGTGCGAACAATGTTCCAATTTTGGAATTGCATTTACTTAAGACAGAGAGGAAACAAAAGACAATTTTCGATATGTTTGTGCATGTGTGGAAGAACAATCAGACATTTCTTTGTTTTGTTTTTCGCATTTGATGTGAACGCACGTCAAATTCAAATTGCATGCAATGCATATAATAACATAGACAATTGAACGGAACAAAACACGGAGAGAAGCATTTGCCGGGCCGAATCACATCTTATTCAAACATAATTTATTTAACAAATACATTCCACTAATAATGATAATCATAATAACATTTGGTAACACTGGCCTATAATCTCATGTTAAATATTTATGCGACTGGACTTGGGCTTGGCAAACATTTTGAAAGCGTTTGTTGCACTAATTCGATCCACCAAGCGAATCATCATACATGCCTACTTATTGTGCTTAATTTCAACTTATTCGCATAAAGACATCATATCATATTCATATCAGTGATAATTTTGTACAATTGGATTATGACATTGTAAATGCCAACATATTTATTGTCAACGCATTTAGTGTGCATATATATATGGTATATATGCCGTATCAAATTCGATTAAATTTCACTGGCATCACATTTTTTGATCAAGTTTTATATGCATTTTCATCAGTCGGTCGTTTGACCCGTACTCGATTTGTACCGATATTGCAAAACACATTCATCATTCAAGACACACTGACAATGAACCATCTCAAAAGGAAATTAAGTTCAATGAAAGAAAAATGGAAATGCTAATTCGCAACGCACATTTCTAGCCAACCGAATGTTATTCAATTGCGTGTATGTTGTGGAAGACAGCGTGACAAACTTTCCTATTCAATTATTTAATATATTTGCACAATGAATTCAATAGTTTGGATTTATTGGTCAAAACAGTTCTTGAATGATTCGAAAATTTTGTTACAGTTAGTTATTATTTCCACAAACACTATGTAAATTGGGAAATGATCTGTAGTGGGCCATTTATTGTTTAGATCGATATGTATATGCCTTGTGCTAACATCAACGTCAATTTGTAATTATTTTAGATTTTGCATTGCACAAATTGTATGCAAAACAGTGACGGAGAGACGAAAAGAGAGGAAGATCGAAGCAATGTCTAAGAACGATTCACTTGGAAATTGCATTGAAATCTTATTTTACATGATACTTATGATTCAGTGGGCATTCTGGGGACAGAAACGGCAACAGCAGCAACAAAAACATACAAGAACATCTCATGCGAAACAACAATAATAAGAATAATAATAATTGTAAATTGTAAGTGATGTAGGTAATGTGAGACAGTTATTTTACATGGTCATACACACAAGAGGGAATATATGCGAATATACCTGGCCACATCATTCAGACGCCTAGACGATAGATAAAGAGCAAGATGAGATGTGAGAGAGAAAGAGAAAGGTGGTTATAAATGTTAGCGCAACGTAACCGTATGCGTAGATGAATTCCGAATGTTATATAATTGTATTTGAATATGCTTTAAATGCTGATATATCCAAAATATACATGCGGACACATTTCCGCCACAGATCCACTAAAATTGTACGTGCACCAAGTCATCATCAGCTTAATGCGCATATAATCTATAGGTGATATATGTAAGTAAAACACGGCAAGGAATTGTAAATTGTGTATTTCGGTGTATCGACTAGTGTCATGATAAGAACCAACTTCAATTTCGGCATTAAACAAGTCATTGCTCCAGAGTGTGTGTGTGTGTGTGTGTGTGTGTTTTAGTGCGTGTGTATGCGAGCATGTCTGATAGAAACGATTTATTTCATTGGTGCGTATCGTTTTGTGAGTCGATACTTTAGTCAAAATCCCATTAAGCAGTAAAATAGTTTAATGTCGACGTTGCCTGAAATACAATGAGAAAGGCTTATATTGAGTTATCACTTTCATTTCGACAATATACCACAATGCGTTTCATTTCAATAGACAAATGCACACAATATACAAACACTAATACATTGACACACACACAGAGAGAGATAGAGACAGAGACACACACGCCTCTCCCGAAAACGATATGAATTTTTCATTTAACCATGCAACGCATACAATTTTCACATGAGAACAACATAATGATTGTCAGTACAAATAGAGCGACAGCATTCAAAACCAAAGATATACCACTTAAACATTTTCTTGCTACATTCATTGTATGGCAATCGTTCGTTCTGTCAGATGTGCATGCATAAATGTACAGATGCCACTTTTTTCACCTTTATTCACCAAAAATGTTACCGAAAACTCTCATTGATACATATATCTACTTCAGTTTCGTTCTTGTAATTAAGACCATACCGTTTATGTCAACTCTCTCGTCTCTTGGCTATTTATCCAATGCTTTCGAATTGCTTGTTTCGATTTTTGCAGCTAAAATATCAATCAAAAGGTATTTTGAATTATCTGCTTAACACTGTGAATACGTTTCCAAATATTTGTAAGTAGTACATAAACTGCACTTGGTTGTCTGCATCGGTTATACTGTGCCAATTGAAAGACTCATTATATCTTTTCAATTGCTCTCTAAGTCGAATATCTGAAAGTGCAAGGACATGCCAAGAATTATGGTTCAGTTGAAAATCAAATTTTCAAATAAACCTTGCTCCTCGGCTTAAAACAGAAATTGCGTGCTGCAAGTGTTTCAAAAATCAATTTCGAAATTAAAAGAAACGGCATTAAAACAATTTTGAAGCGAAAAAAATAAAAAATAAAAAAACGAGCCAAAAATGTGTTTTCTTCCGCGCGATGATGGGAAGAAAAATCAGACGAAACCCGTGAAACGAATCGTAGTGCGTCTTGTTTGTGGCTGAGTGGCGCGCACGTAATAAGGAATTCCAGTAGCCCATCGAATGAACAAGTTCATTATTAAGCTGCATATTACATGAGCGCATTGAATCTATCTCAAGACATCGACGAAGAGAGAAATGGAGAGCCGGTATTAGTTTAATAAGCCAATCGCCAAACACTTGACTTAAATTATGTAAATTATGCATGTATCCGAAGCGCCTTAATCAAACAGTGAAAAGAACTTTTGTTTTCCGCTTTGAAAGATCTTTGCCACAATTCGATCTTCATTTCGTTTTATTTTTGCGTTTGCGTTTGCCGTATCTGTTTACCGATTTGGTCCAATTATAAAGAATTTTGTCAAATATAACGAGCGAAAGTGACTATGGATGTGAATCACGCGATTTATTCTAAGGTCTTTTGGCTACCTGATTCTGATTTTGATCTTTTGGTCAACAACTGAAACGAGCAAATCGCAGACGGAAAAATAAATATATTTATTTTGTGCATCGAATTTTATTGGGCGATGTGGTTTTTTTTTCTTCTTTTTCGCCCGAATCAATCTTGAATTGCATCTCGAGGTTTAAATGTGCCCGTGGTCACTTTGCCAATTTCAGTGCATCGCATGTAATTTATCTTCATTTTCAGTGACTTTACATCTAAATCACTCTGCATTGCACATTAAAATTCGTGTGGTTTCTCTTTATACCTCTCTCTCTCTATCTCTCGATATTTTCGTGTGGATATTTTTGGTTTGAATTTTTTTGTTTGTTTGTTTGTTTGTACCTTTGTATGTATGTCTGTTTTGGTTGTCGTTTTTGGCGGAGGGGAGGAGAGCTAAATGTTACTGTTACATTCCAATTATAGAATGTCAAAAAGCAATTTTCTCAAACGGTGGTCCATCCAAACCGGCCAGCAAAACAACAGCAACAACAATTAAATAAAGAACAAAAAAACACACACAACAGCAACAACGACAGATAGATGTAAGAAAGAAATGCAATTCAATGAAGCTGAAAATACACCAATGCATTGCAATCGTATATCAACAATATCTGGCCAAAAAAAAAAAGAAAAAACAGACCAAAACAAAAAAAATAAATAAACACAAACGTTTTTAAAAAGCGAATAAATAAAAGTATCGGAACATGCATATTCCGGTGTGCGCGATGCACCAAATCTTGATGTAGTGCAAACATTTTTGTTAGAAATACGAATGCATATATGTAGCGATTCTCAACAATTGTGGTGTTGGTTTGAATCGCGAGAGGCACTTGCAGAGCAACGACATAAAAACGAAGAGCACAAAAAAAGAGCCTCAAGTCAGCAGTAAAGCGTACATCAGTAGAAGATGTTGACGATTCGACGACGAAAACACAATGAAAGAAATCGTTAGGTTTTTTTGCATATAATTCGACGGAAACAATTAATTAGGGCGAGAAATCATTCTTTTTTCCATTTATTTGGACTGTCCGTCTTGGAACTGTCGTTTTATCCGCTCGTCGTTCACTCATTGTTGTGTGTACATCGCTGTGCATGGTTCAGTTTCTATTCTCTCTCTCTCGCTCTCTATCTCTCTCTTGCTGTCGTTCCGATTGGTGGCAACTGGTGCACTGGCGGTCGATCACATATAACCGAAAGGAGAAGAGAAAAAAAACGTATCTTGCAAAAGGCAAATAAACAAACAAATAATGCGAATGTCATTAAAAAAAGAAAACCGTATATATCTATTAGCAAATCATCACCATTTAGTGTTAACGGGAAATTTGCTATCTTTCAGTTTAAATATATTCTTTTGCCACCCACGCGATCTTAATTAGCTAAAATGCAAGCGTTAAAACAAAATGGACCTGCATCCCATATATCTTACTGTGTATTATTCAGGTCGTATATCTTTTGCGTTTCGCTCAAAGTATTTGCTGGCAAATGCGATCTTCGATGTGCGCCAACTTTTTCTCAATTCGAATGGCAAATATCCACCAAATGAATAAACCATGGCATGCGCACAGTTGGTCTTATGAAGTTTTGGGGCTCGTGCAAACGATGCACTCATGTGATCTATCTGGCATTAAATGATGAAATTCTTTAACGTTTCTTAAACTAAATCATATCATTTTGAGATGTGCGCACTTCATTCACCATTATGTGTGTTGCTTTTGTTTTTTTTTTCTTGGAAAAGTGTACTGACATTGTTTGCCCATGAATCAGATCTCTACATTTTCGGTGAAGTTCTGTTCTTCGCCTGATCATATTAAATCCTACAACTTTTAATGAAGTACAACATTTTCATATGAAAAAATGTCTCAAATGTTCGTTCATTTTTATTCGCCATCTCCATACTAATTATTGTCAAGAATATCAAAGGGCAATACATTTAAAAAATGTTGAGATGATTTTTGAATGGATGGCTCAAGTGAATGCTTATTCTAAACGTCAATCACAAATGGTCATTGATCAGTTGATTGTTACAGCGCCAATTGTCGCATTTATAGCACGTACCCGAGGCAACAAAATATATTTTATGCTGTTGTTGGTTTTTTTTTCGTCTTCTCTCTTCTTCGGTTTGGTGTGTCGACAACAATGATCAGCGCAAAACGCTACTTATATTTCATTCATTGTGCTTGTATGCCAGCAGCAACAGTCATACCATATACGTACATCGAAAGGTAAAAATTTGATGCGAAAAAAAAGTGTTTTGTAATTTTCGAACACGTAAAACTAAAGGATACACAAAACGCATTCTTCCTTTAAAAATGAAGAAACGACTGTACAATGGTCTTTTTTTCGCTGTTGTTTTTGTTGTAGCTGAGTTGTTGCTATTGCCGTAGTAGAGTATCTTCAATGTATGTTTGCACTTTTTTTCATTCAATTTTTATCTGCGCGCGTAGTCACTTTAAAAGATGTTGAGCTCGTTGTTTATTTCTCTCTCTCTATGTGTTTTTTTGTCTCTTAAATTTCTTCGTCCGAAGTGCATTGTCTGCGACGAAGAATTGATGCTGCTGCTGCATAAGAGAACATAAAGACAGAGAGAAAAGAAATGAAAACTATCAATACATATTGGAATGTGTGTTGTGGAGTAATGTATTATCGATGAGACTCAATATCGACATTCAAGTGCTACCGGGCATTGGCAAAACATAAAAACCTGTATGTCTGCGGCGTCGATCCTATAGCAAGAATGTTTGCGTTTGCACTTAGTATCATACACATTGAACAAGCTCAGAGCTCACCCGGCTCTTGGTCTCGATTAATGCGTGTGCATCGGAAAAAGATGGCAAATTTACGTTGCTCCAATGTACCGTTGTATTGTTGTTGTTGTCGCTGTCGTCTTTGCTTTTTCTTGATGTAATTTTGATTTTGTGCGTCTTTTTTATCTCTCTCTCTCTCTCTCTCTCTCTCTCTCTCTCTCCGTTTTCGTTCATTCTTTTAACATTGGTTCGTCGTTCATTCCATCGCGTCCTGTGTATGCCTTTCAAAGCGACATAGATATGGAACGAATGAACATCTACTTTTGGAAGTTGAAAATATCAGGATACTCAAAGTAAGCAAATGAGCAGCGAGATACTTGAAGGAGAAAAACCAAAGAGAAAAAAGTCGACGCGAGATCATGGAAAAAAAATGTGAACTAAAAAAAAAGAAGTGCTGTTCGCACAACCAAACAAAATAAAAAGAAACGACGCAGTGAATACGAATGGAAAGGAAGAGAAAAAAAAACTTAGCGAACGGCAACGAAATAAATGGGTGGTACAAAATAAATTGATTTTTAAATTAAATTCCTTTGCCGTGGCTGTTGTTTTATTGTTATTATTATTATTTGAAAAAATTGTTTTACTTCGTTTGGCCGTCGTATGAACGTAATCTGTGCATTTGTGCACACTGTACACATACATGCGTTCGCCTTTCAACATGACAGACACTGGCTTAGACGCACCGGAAAACAGTAAAAAAACCACTCCTATGCTCTTTTATCAAAGTGAAGTCTTTGCATTAAATGAATTTTCAAAATAAACTACTACTATACAATCGATGCACCGTGATGTGTGTGCAATTTGGAGCAACGGCGAAGAAAAAGTGTTGTCAGACCAACCGGCGAACGAATTTCAATGAAAGGGATGCGATCACACGCGCGCCAACACAATTTCAAAACCTGAATGAAAAATGTTTATCATTTGCAATATGAAATCTGAGTTATGAGCAAACGCAAAATGTAAAATTCAATATTAATATCACTTCGACCGAAGCAAACACATTTTTTCAGCGCACTGAACAAGTTCAATGGTCGAAATTCTTGACATAGACACATATAAATTCCTGTCTAAACTGGACTCATTATAATGTTATATTGTTATTGTAACTAACTCTTTAGCTCTGATTTCGATGGGTTTTGTCGAATCGTACATACGTTGGTATTTCAAGTTACTATTTTCATCGCACACTCATGAAACGTATAAATTTTCAGATTGACGTTTATGATATAGCCGACCGGTACACATTATCCAAATAAAAAAAAACTGTAGGGTACAGAGCAAAAAGCGAAAGAAAAAATGTGGATAAAAAGTGGAAAGAAAGTAAAACATATGAATTGGTTTGCTTATTTATGTGACTTTAATTGAGGTCTATTATCAATGATATCGAACTAATATGAGAGTGCTTTCCTCGTCGAAATCCATGGCATTTCTCTGAAGTCAACGTTCACTTGCCGATATATGATTATGGAACTTTCAACTAACGTTTTTTGTGTACGTTTTTTTTTTCATTTTCGTCGGACTGTTAGATTCAATCGATTTACAACATTTCATTGTTAGACCCATCGATATCAGATTGCTTTTGTTATAATTACTTGAATGGGATATTCACCGTGAATCATGGGAAATGTTGTTCACTTTATCCGTCTAAAGACCGTTGAAGAAATCAACTCAATTCAATATAATTTCGAATGGAGGCACCAAAATAACTTGAAAATATTTTTGAAAAAGTATAACTGAGACCGGTTTTTTTTTGTTGGTGTTAAAGTTCGAATATGTTTGCGAAGCCTAACCGAATCAAAATGAAAACGTACAAATATTAAATGGATCTACTCGTTTTGTATATCTTTCTGCTTTTTTGGCGCTGGCCTTTTATTATTTTGTGGGACAATCAGTGCGTTCTCATTTAGATAGCAGGATGAACAAAAAAAAAACAATGTGAGCATCGAAACTAAATAATTTGAATATTCAAAGAGAACATTTTGAGCACAAACACCAATTAAAAAACCAAAGTCTAAGCACACAGTCATCGCGAGCATCGAAATCAATCGGTAATATGAATACAAAAGTGTATGTTCAACATTGTACAACAATATTCGAAGCATGAAAAACCAAGACGGGAAAGAAAAAAAAGAGCGGCCCGCCGAAATGAATCAACAAAAGTATTTATATATTGAACGAAGAAATGTTACACCTTCAAATCGTCGATTTTTAATTGCCATTCGACGGAACCAATAAAAGATAACCAAATAGACATAAATTATTTAATTTTGATCTTTTTTTGTTAGTTATTCTTATTCAGTGCATCTTCTCCCCCTAACGATACAAGGTTGCGGTGTGTCGTCGCGTCTTTATATCGATAAAAGTTTAAAGGAAAACACCAAATCAACTAACGAACTGTAACAAAGAAACAACAACAACAAAAAATGTAATTCGGGTACTGTAAAAAAAAAACACGAACATAAGTGTATTCATTATTGAGAACACGTTTTTCCATTTAAGCAACAATTCTTTTGCGTATTTAAGTGAATCCACAGCTACCACAGTCGTTGGCTACAACTTACTTTTGGCTTTGATTCCTCGATTGCTCTCCTTATCCAGAATTTGAACGTTATCCATGCACTCACATATATGGTGTATACAAAAAATTACTCCAATATTCAACCGTTTAAAATCCACTAAATAAAGAGATGAACTGCGGGAGCTGAAAAAAGTCCTTCTCAAAAAAATCCATTTTATAATAATATTTGTCATAATTTAAATCCCATTTATCTTTGTGCACTTTATCAAACACACAGTGAGAGAAAGAGAAAACGAAATTATGCGCGACGATAATTCGGTAAGCGCAATGTTTCAATTCAATGAGACGGACACGTGGCAAACCTCAAAAAATCGTTATTTAAATAGAATGAAAACAAAACCGTACCATTCAACACACACACAGACACAGGCATGTATATGAAACTGTTCGGATCCATAGATCACACAAATAATAATAAGTAAATCGCGTACATGCGAATCGAAAATGTTTTGATGGTAAATTCACGATTTAGCCGCAGGGGCTATTTTTGATGTGCCATCATATAAATGATAACACGCTCATCATTGCAAACACTTTCATGAAGAAAACGAAAATGAACGCATGAAAAAAAAACGGCGAACGTTCGAGCCTATTCGAATCAATGGATAAACAAAAAAAAGCCACAATGATAATGCTCAACTGTTCATTTTCTTAGCAGGATATCAAATATTCATTTCGACCGAGGTGTCGGTGTTGCACATACGGTCGATGACGATGATGATGATATTTGCAAACGCCTGAGTCCAATCAGAACACACATCTTCAGTGTTCAAACTGTGCACATAAAGGTAGCTGACTAAAGGATGCTTGCAATGCAATGAATCTTGTTTTCATTCTTTCTTTCTTTCGTTTTAGTTTTTTTTTGTCGAGCGTTGCTTCATTAAAACTGAAGCGAAAATAAAAAATCAAGAGCTCATACATTAACTTCGAAAACAATAAATCAATCGAAAAATAAATGCGACTCGGAGATCGTTTCGCCTTTGCACATTTTGTATCCCTCAATTGTTGGGCTACGATTGGCTTGCATCTCTCTCTCGCTCTCGTTTACCATCTTGCTTGTGCAATATCATTTTTATTATTATTTTTTGTTTAGATATTTCATGATTTTAAATAGCTACTGCGTTTGTTGCCTTTGGAAAGTTAAGTATTATAGCTAACTCAATAGTATTATAGTCACCCACCCCAACCAGATGAACAAAAAATGTGTATATATATATGTGAAGCGGTTCTCATTGGAAAAAGGAGGAAGAACGTATAAAAAATAACCATCGACAAGAATTTATGCGATACTAACGATGAACATGGAGACTGAAGAGTCACGTAAAAATGAGATTTCAATACGATCTAAATAAACGCATGCACACTTACGCATCCGTAAGTACACGTGCCCAATTGCTAATAGCCGTACATGCACGTGTGTTTTGGTTTATTTTTTCTCGTAGTTTTGTTTTCGTATTAGTTTTTTTTATTATATTTGAAAAGTCGACCGTCGGATGGGAAATATTGCCATTTTTTTTCGGTCGTGTTTCCCCATCTCACTTCAATATCGAGCTTCTCACTTGCAAAACATTTGCTACTGTTTCACAATTGTCCGTATACCGTAAAATAAACTTTCATTCCATATATCGCTCGGTTCCGTTTTCATATTCACCGGAAAACATTACACAAATACAAAAGTAAGAACGTCTCTTTTTCTATCGTTGTCTGACTGGTGCATTGCACAAACATTTTCACTGTATTCTGTACACTTTGTATTTCAATTCTTGGATAATTTTCCCTTTATGGATATAAATAAATCTAATAAAATAAAAGAAGAAGAAAGAAAAGAGTGGGAAATTTCGAGTACGCAAAAAAAGTTGTATCAGCAGGAAGTTAATCGGATGTGAGATGTATAACTGCTATATTTTGGAAATGTTTAATGAATGGTGTTGCCTTGAAACATAGTCTGAATTGCTTATTATGTCATTTATCTGCTTGTATGTTATTTGTGATTTTTCAGTCGATTAAGACATCAATTCCTTCAAATCAATTTAATAATAATTGTGAATGTGTTTGTGTGTGTGTGTGTGTGTGTGTGTGTGTGTGTGTGAATGACAATGAATTTGCTTGAGAATTCTCTTGGCAGTTTTAGTAGTTAAATCGAAAAAAAAATCTGAATTCCATGCGATCTTTGAATCAATCTCCGTTGTTATTTAACATTCACTGGCAAATGGTTTGCTACTTGACCAATGGCCTCTTTTTTTTCTAGTTCAAATGACCACCTGCAATGCGATAGGCAAATGACACTGATTTTTGCTACTTCATTCAATTTCATTCAATCAATTTTCACATTACATGAGCATGTTTCGTACACACTTTCTTCTCTCCTCTTCAATTCATTCCGTCAATCAATGACAATGCGAGAAGAATTTGTGTATACATGAAGCAGCAGTTTATTATTTTGAAATGCCAAGAGCTGAGCTGTAATAAAAACAAAATATTGAATGGGATACCACATGGACACCATTAACGCACTGTTGATATTATACAAGTACAATGAAAACAATGATTTATCAGACACTGCAGCGTTTAGTCGACATTAGAAAAATAAATTAAGTAGTACATAATGAAATGACAGTTCACATTCAGTGTCGACGAACGAATACGATGCTGAGCATGTTCATTTTGTTGCTGCAGAAAATCTTTAAAATTACGTACGCATTGAAGTGAGTGTTGCAAGCCTATCGTATGCTTTCAATATCCGTAATCATTTATCCACATATGAAGTGCACATAGAAAACGTACAGCAACAGCCATGGTCATGCAGCAGGCGAAACAAATAAAAAAAAAACTACAACATTATTCCAACCGATTCCATCCGATAGCACATATACACTGATTGGCTTGCCTGGCCTGAAATTGCTGTGCTGTGCACAGCTTTATTACCCGAACTAATTAGTTATTGTTATAAATCAATCGAATCTTGAACGGTTCGTTTTGATGGGTTGATTGTCAGGCGTATCAAATTTTTGGATTCTTGAATTCAATACGTTTTGTGAGTCTTTCATTCTCTGCGCGTTTGTTACTTCATACGTTCATTCGCTTGTATGATGAGTAATGAACCGTCGAAGAATGCTTGACTTCCCTGTGAAATGACTGATATACATTTTGATTTTTTTCCATTAACAAATCGTTCAGCTCAATCTTTCGTTCGAACAAACCACATACACTCACTATCTGATCGAAAAATTTAATTGACCAAGTAACCAAAGTATAATAGTTACACAGCTTCCGTTTTTGGTTGGCAATGCATCATATATTCACGTTTTTCATTCGATACCGATTGGTGGACACACAATGTTCATGAGTTTGGCTATATTTTTGGGAAGAAAAGTAAAATTGCTTCATTTCACCACAATTAGCTGGTTGTGGTTGGTCAAATGAACCTTTTCGCCAATTTTCCCAACCATTTCCAATGGACATTTGTAAAACAACGGAAATTATTTGCAATTGCTTGTGAATTACAATAAAATCTGTCTCATCGATTTGACGATACAAACAAGAAAAATGACCAGTATTGAAAATAGACATGAAATGATATCACAAATGCAAGAAATCGGTATGTGTCATTGTGTTAATAAGAGATATTCCAAAAAAACATGCCAAATATATATATATATTCGAATGAATGACATGGGGATAAAATGGAGAAAATCCAATGTTACCGAATCATACCGAAACGCCATTGTACGAATCCTAAATAAACTACATCAAATCGAATTTTATATTAAAATATTTTACCCTTGTTTGTTATGCATCCATACACATAAACTTTATGTAAATCAAATAAACATAATCACACATTGACAAAAACGCCTCGTATCACAAGCTCACGCACACCGCATTCACCATTTGCCAATCGCAAATTTCGAATAAGATGCGAAGAGAATGAGAGCAAATCAAATGTTCAACGCATCTTTCGATCAAATAACCTACACAGTACACACAATAGACATTGCCTTCGACGAAGAAAATGGTCGGATTTGTTGTATTGCGTTTTGTTGGTGTGTGCAGTTTGGAAAGCTCATATTTTCTTTACTTTACTTTTGCTATTGAAAGCAAAAAAAAGATGAAAAAAAAAACTAAACACACAAATG
This sequence comes from Contarinia nasturtii, assembly GCF_009176525.2. Classification (NCBI taxonomy): domain Eukaryota; kingdom Metazoa; phylum Arthropoda; class Insecta; order Diptera; family Cecidomyiidae; genus Contarinia; species Contarinia nasturtii. The sequence goes on from NW_022197768.1 coordinate 3,988,217, forward strand.
TTGTGTCCGTGTTGTTGCTTTAAAATTGGGTTCAATAATAATAGTAATAATAAAAGTGAATCGAGAATGTACCAAATGAAATGGAAAGACCCAAAAAATAGACAAACATGCATTGATGTACAGTGAAAGGAACAGAACGAAATGGAGCGATGAGCAAAGCAATGGAATGAGTATTTAAGGAAAACGAAAGGAATGAAAAACGGAATGGAGTGATCTTTCCGTTGTCTCCAATAATACCATAGAAACCAATACATTGAGTGAACAAAGAACCATCGGTGCTGGTCTGGTATGTCATGAGAGAAAAGAAGAAAATACGAACAATTGTAATGAGAACGGTCGAAGGCGAGAGAAATCACCAATATTGACAACATCTTTGCTTTTGGAGTTTGACGCGATTGTACGCCCCCCGATCAAATCACTTTGAATGTGTCATATTGTTGGTTGTTGTATGTTTGGCGCGCATACGAGCACCATTCGATTATATTATGGCAAATCGATGTTCGGTTAAAATACAATTGGAATGTGAATCCTCTCATTTTTGAAATGTCGAAACAACCGAAAACCCCTGAAATGGAGCCATAGCGTCAACGGCCGCAGCATCTGTAACAACACCAAACTACAACTACAGAACATATCCCATCGAATACACATATGATATTCTTCACATTTTGTACCACATACCAACATCGATGCGATCATTTACATAGACGTACGTGAATTCCAAAAACATAATAAGAAAATTGTCTGGTTGATGGTTTTTACGCCGGTTGTCCCTGGCTCGTCCCATTCCTACGTTTTCCTCTATATCAAATACACGATATTTTCTTTGTATGCGAAAATGTTGTATTTGCATGAGAACAACAGCACCATATTACACATGTGCTTCCGAAATTACGTGGCCACTGCAATCAGTATATATATTCTTCGTTCCTGTCGCCTCTATTTATTCGCTCTTTCTCTCTCACACACACACACTCACGAAATCGTTTGTTCGCTTTGCCATTGTTTTTACCAACGAAAGCCATCGACATCATCGACACGGGTTTGTATGAATGTCATCAACATCTCCATCATATCATGCATAAAACGAGATAAATATATAGTTGGCTGTTAAATTGGAATTCGTATAAGTTTTATTATTTCATCGCACTCGCATCCATATAAGTAAATTGTATCCAAATCCGTGTTGGCTTGTGTCGTTACCATTTCGTTTGCTCGCCTAGGCGTTACGTGCATTTCATTTTCATTCGAAATCTTTAAACTGTTTGATTCGTCCGTAATAATAATGTTCGTTCAACCAGTTGTTTTCGACAAAATGTGAATACGACAACATTGCCAGAGGATGGTGGTTTCCAATTTTAGACAAAGAACGAGTGTGTGTGTGTGTGAGAGAGAGAGAATGAAAATCGAATGAGAAAATCTGAAACTTTAAAAACTAGGAAGCTGCATATTATTCCCATATCAAAGTCATTTCAAGCGTTGCCTTTGTCATTCATATAGACAATTTTATACCGTAATTTTCGGCTTCTTTATCAGGCCGTTTGGCGTTCAGTTTACGATTCTCTTTAGTTTTACTATGTTTTATCTTATTGTGATAATGGATAGATACATAAAGAAAATGTGTGAACATCATCGTACATTTCACATGGACGACACATACATCTTTTGCTCATTTCGGTACACCGTGTCGAAAGCGCACAACGACCGAAACAAAAGCTCTATCTTAAATTATGAGACAAATGAAAATGGGAAACTATCAAAAGTAAATGAAGCAATGTGACACCCCTTTCACCATTACACAATACATAATAAAATCGGTGCTTCGTTCATTTTATGCACCATAAACGGGGGGCGAAAGAAAACTTTTAAGTTTGCCAAACACTTCAAGGCAAATACAGCATCGACATCACAAAACCATTTTACAAACATGAAATCGAATTTTATCGTGTATTCGTTTTTTTTATTATATATAGTCACAGAGTCACATCGAGTCATGGCATTTGAAAGCGATGAAATGAATCGTGTGGTACTCTACATATAAAGCGATGGAATGCAATCAGTTTTTCCAGTAATAAACGATTTATGCGTTGTAAAATTGTAAAACAATGTTGTTCAGCGTTTTTGAGATCATCAATAACATTCTTTCATTTTTATTTACAATGTGATAAGCGATAACGAGGCCATTTCAGCCACTTTGCAATCGCATACGATTTTATAGCATTGAAATTATCTATGAATAAAAATCTTTTTGTCAAATTGAAGCTCATTGTGTCGTGTCAGTTTGACCCGAGCCGGATTCAATGATTATTGTTATTTCTCTCTCTCTCTCTCTCTCTCGCTCGTTTGCCCTATCTCTCTCTCTGTTGTGAATGTTCTCTTTTTTCAGAAAAAACCGAAATCAGCCAACAAACGATCAAATAAATCGTTTAAAATGTATATCGAATGTCGGTGTCCATGTAATTAGTCAACTAGTCAACTATGTATATGGGATCGTCCCCAATTTCAAATGCTGCATATATATGCCAATTTGTATGGTATTTTATTTACATTCGTACCGAAAGAAGCACACTGTAGATAAAGGTAATTTCAAACAATCACATGCACAATTTAAACAAGTTTCCCGCATCCAATCAAAAGTAAACAAATGGTCAGAAAATAAAATCCTGACAGACAACAATACAGTACATACACGGACGCTCTAATTTATAGTCGGTTGCACCGATTGTCAAAATCAATCAACGAACAAGAGCAAATATTTCTCTTTCTGTCTCGTTTTCGCTCTCTTTCACCAAACCATCAAAATACCGAATGTAGCTAAAATACACAGACAGCGCGATACAAACAAAATTTAAATTCAACCGAAAAGTACTTCATTCAAACACACAAAAGAATAGAGAGTGAAACCACCAACACCACGATCTCTAAATATATCCTGATTAAATGTATACATATCTATTTAGCAAAATTATAATCCCTTCCGACTTATAATAACATAATGAAGTTTGTCAAAAGTCAACAATTTGTATCGAGCGCTTGTAGACAATGCGCTCACTTGGATGGGTGGTGAGTGTGAGTGTGTGCAACCGATGCATGCATCTATTATAAATTGTCGAATCGAAGCGTGAACAATACAATGGTGCGTATTTATTTTCGTTTAGGTATCTTTTCTATTTTCTCTTTCTCTCTCTCTTCATTTGGTTTGTTGGATTGGCTTGCGTTTTTTTTCCCATTCGCTTCTTCAATATTCACGGTGAATTGAAATCAAATGCGTTGCATGGTGCACTCTCACCCTCTATTTAAGCGCATTTAAAGAGAGGATAGCGCATCGTCACACTCAATACAAACAAAAATCGACACTACAATGTACGGTGCACGCATTCACTCTCTAACAATGAAACATGCATTCGACGAAACAATAACCAAATATGCACGCACAAAGTGTCCTACGCTGAAAGGCTCTCGTCATAAAGTCAATTTCATCTCTCACTCCACTGCGATGAACAGAAGCGCGATCCTTATTATTTCATTCATTTTTTTTTCTCTCGTTGGTTCATATTGAACTATTGTTGGTTTCATTTTGGCCCAAATGCACATCCCTTCAAATATGAACAGTAGAACATAATAATAGGTTTGGTCGTCATATTCTGCATACATATTCGAACGTCGAAAAATATGGTACTAAACCGTTCTGCTGTGTGCGGTGAGTGTGTGTGTGTGTGTGCAAATCGCTCTGAAACCGTATGGGAGAAAACAGCCAACGAGAGAAAAAAAAAGAAGATATATATAGTAAAATTCAACAAAAGCAAAAGGGGATTGTAGTATGATTGGCATAGCAAAACCAAAATGTTCAATTTAACAAATATGACAATCCTTTTGTGTGTGCATCGTTAGAAAGGCGCTATTTGGTTTGTTGTCGCAACGTTTTTTTTTGTGTGTGTGTACGTATTCAATGTAACAATCTTCTTTCAGTTTTTCGTTTCTATTTACTTTTCGATGTACGTTTTTTCGCCTAAGTCGACATTACTTGCCATTTCGTTCGTTAATCATATTTGCTACATTTGGTTCGGTATATTTCCAATTTCTGTATTGGATTGAAGTAAAAAGCCAACAAAAAATAATACTGCGTGCCCGATGCTGAAATGCTTTGTTAAAAGATCCGCAAAGACCGAAGTTTGTCCGAGTCATTTACACATATGAGATTTAAAGCAATAAACCGATTCGAGACGTACCAAACTGGCCTGTGGATGAACGAAACAAACAAAAAACCAACAGTGAATGCAAAGAAACAAAGACGAAAATCGGCGTATTAGAATAAATGCATCGAACACTAACTAGAATGTTGTCAAGCAACCCTTCGATTAAAACGAAAGTCTAACCAGAACCAATTTGAAAGTTAACATTAAATACAACGCTAATACATCTCACATCTGCCACTAAATGTTTATAATATTTTTTGAGCACATTTTATCGTGCGTGGTGATGGTGATGGTGGTCGAAGTGAGTGCATCCAGGCCACAGAATCACCGCAATCCATAATGCTATAATATCGCGGAAGGGAAACACCATACAGAAAACAATCGTCCGTTTCATTTTGTACAAATTGTACGACATGGCAAATTCTATTTTTTTTTATTTGTTATAAATATTACAAAGTAATTTCTCCGGTTTTTCTTCGTCGCATTCGGTTCGATCGTCGTGAACCCCGTTTCAAATGCTACACTGCAACTGTGCGATTTTCACAAATACGATATTTACACTTCTACTCTGCATTTTCGTTTCTTCGTTGACATTTTAAATTATACAGCATGTTGATGAACTATGATTTGCGGCTGCTGTTGTTGTTTTTATTGATGACAAATTTGTCATTCTTCACTCTTTGTCTGGTTTTAATATCCAAACATTTGTGTATGTATGCCGTTTTGATTACATTTTATAAAAAGAGATGTAAAATTGAAATCTTTTAACTTTATTATCATTTTGTAGATATTTGCGTCTGCGGGTTGGAAAAATCAACGAAAAATGATTTAAGAATCAGAGTGTAAGTGCTGTGCATTTTTATTACACTTTAAAACCAACATTGAGGGATGTTTTGATTCAATTATAAAATTAAAATGACATTCAAATAAATTCAATGCGCACTAATTTAAGAAAAGTTGTTTGTAATTTGAAGCGAATGCCAGTTATTCGCTTTTTTGTCGTAAATTTTCATTTTTCATTTTGTTGTTTGCAATCCCTATTTACAGGCATATTCCCATTCGATTTTTTTAAACAATGAATATGTGTTCTAATGAGAATGAAAAAAGGAAACTATAAAATTAAATGAAATGTTGAATTTATGATTGTCTTATAGGGAAGAAAACCAAATCCAAAACTCAAACCCTTGTCATTCTAGTTGCGATATATCGAAACATTGTTACCAATCAAACAGAATCTTTAAACATTAATCGAAAACCAAATCGTTTCATTCAGTGTGTTCAGTTTGCAATACGTTAAGGTACCGATAGACCGAAATTTATAAATCTTAATAGATGTCGTAAAAGTTTGTTCAAAGAAACCCCGATATTCGGATATTGTTCGATGCAGTTTCTGATGAATACAAAAGCAAATGGTTAAAAAAGTGAACGAACGTGGTGTCTTTGTATGTTTTGAATAGTCGCATTCATTAGACTCGTCTTCTGTTTCTTATGTGGCTGTGAATTTGCCAGAAGAGAGAAGGGTTTATCGGGTATGTTTACTTTTGTATAACAATCGTTCGATATTTCTCCGTTTTTATATACACACACGCACCCTGCGTTTAATTTTATAGCACAATTTTACTCCTGTAACAGCATTTTTTTTTCTTCTTCTCTGTCTTCGATATTTGTATGCCTTTGTATGACTTTTCGATTGTCAATACCTTTTTTGCTGAAAGCAACTTAAAAGCATACACGTAACGTGTAAAGAGTATGCGTTTACCCTTTCATATGAGTAGCACCAGCAGCAGCAACAGAAAAAAAAACACAGACAATACAGAGAAATCTATCGACGAAATACGAAAAGATCTTCTAAATCGACTTGAGTTAGATCCATGTTTCCCATTGAATTAGGAGCACAGAGACAGATGCAAAAGCAAATAAGAAAACGAACTAAAATGTGAACGTGAACGTGAAAAACAGTAAAAACATCGAATTGCACTGTTGAATAAGAAAGTGGAAAAAACGACGTTGTCTTACCTTCACGTAATTTTTATGCCCCTTTTCATTGCGCCGAGCGATGATTAAAGAAAATGCGTTCTCGGTTCGAACGTTTTTAACATCATTGTTAACAACAACAGCAAAAATTCCAAGTTGGATTTTTCGTTATAGTGATCGGTTGAAGGTTTATTGTACCCTTGATACATGTACGCATATTTAGTTCGGTTTTTTTTTCTTCTTCGTTCTATGCAAAATAAACATGGTGTGGCATTTCTTGGCGCGTTACGTGTTTTCATTTTAACATCATTTATGTCTCATTTTTCTTTGGCAAGAGGAGCAACACAAACCATCGACACGAACGTGGACACAAACAATGAATGGCATTACAGATGAAATGAGCACACCATACGCAATAAAATACAAACAATCTGCCAAGATGTACTATATTTTTTGTATTTATTCTGGTTATTGCTGTTGATATTGCGGGCCGGTTGGTGTTGGGGCATTTTTTTAAGTCCATATTTGATGAGGACTTTTGCAATGAACATTCAAAATGAGCATTGCCATCATTGGACAAACCATTTTTAGTCAACGTCATTTAGTAACAAAAAAAAAAATGAAGACGGAACGGGCATAGGGTTCCAAAGGTTCTAAAAACGATAAGCAATGAGGAAAAATTATTTTGAATTTTACTTGTTTTTTAAATGATTTCATTACTTCAATTCAATTTTATTCACATTCTTTTGGTGAATCTCATTGGGAAGTTTCGAAGAAAAGCTGATATCGATATGATTAGTCTTGATTTGACTTTTTCCGCGAATAAAATACAAAGACGATAACTTCAGTTTGAAGAATGTGAAAAGGTGTAAAGAAACATTGTTTTTGTAGACCGGCTATTAATTTTAAAACGACACGTCTTCGAGTAAACTCTTCTTTTTCATCTGTACAGCCATGAATAATCCTTTTCCAGCCTCAACCTCAACGTATTTAGTTGAGTGTGTCGAACTTGATAAATGCTGTTCCGTGTGATAAAATGCGTGTGTGTTTTAATCTAAAGGAACGATCTATTTTAATGTTATTCTTTTTTTTTTTGGTTTCTTGCAGTTGATTCCATTTTATTGCTTAATATGTTTCGTCATGCTTATGACATGTCCCGTTTCGCGCTCATCGAATGTCGGCGTCAAAGTGTTCTGACAAAAGGCGAATAATCTACATACAGGTTGCTCAAAATACATACAATTACAATGCGCGACACAATGAAAAGAGAAGAGTGAAAAGTGCGCACCAAGAATAAGAGGACGAAAATTGAAGAAAACATAAAAACGATACGACCAACCAAAACAAATTATATATGCCAGAAAAAAAGTGTTTTTTTTTCTGTTTCGCTTGTACCATTGGCAATGGTGTTGTGCATCAACACCAAATGCATTACATGACAATGCGTATTAAATATCCGCTGAATGCGTGCACAACCATAATAATATAATAATTACTCCTTCAAAGAGTTGCGGATCCGAAGAGGCGAAAACAAAGGAATAAAAATGAAATGAAAAAAAAACACTGAAATTCAACATATCATCATTTTGTTACGGTCCTTCTTACGGGTTTGACATGCAATTGAGATATGATATATTTTTCATCGTTTTGTTTTTGAAGCGTAAATTTTGATGAAATCGAGATAAAACCGTCTATGAATTATGTCATGTTTATTGATATCGGATTGTTATTGTTAGTTGGTTAATAATACAATTTTAACCATTGAATCGAGTTCAAGTTGTGTATTGGCTACACAAATTCATTTGTGGATGTGTGCAAAAACAAAACAACAACGAACAGTTCAACAGCCGCCAAGCCATACCAATTCATATGAAAGGGCATAACTGAAGTTGTTTACATTTTTCTATGAACGTTAAAAACGGTCAAAATTATCGTTCATATGCTCATTTTAATTTGTATTTTCACAACGTTGCATCGGAGCATTACTCTCTCAGTCACATTCATTTATATTTTTCATATGTCTTTCAAGAGTGAGAGAGAGAGAAAAAAGAAACCAACAACGGTCACACATCGACGCATTGTTCCTTATTCGCTGTCCTCATGCATAGATGGTTCTCGATTAATCGTACTCGCGCGCGCGACTAACTGTTGCCGGCAATATCTTCATTGGCGGGTTTTCATATGCTCTCTAAATGCACCTGTACAATGTGCATACGGCGGATTTCTTACATACATTTCACAGCGTGCTTGTCTGTTTATGATATTATTAGTGCATTTCATACCATTCGTCTAAGATTACAATTTTAAGTTTTATCGCTTCCATTTGCTCCAATTGAGAGAGAACTCCAACCGGTTTCATTTCTCATTCAACCAAATCGGCTAGGGATTTTTGTTTCCCTTTTTATCGCTTTATACTTCTTCTTTTTTTATCATTATCCTAAGCACAATTTTTTTTAGGTGATTAATAAATTTATGCCATTGCATTTGTTTATCACATTTTCAGCTCTTCAGTTTGAGATTATGAAGTGTGTGTTAAAGTTGTTATATGTCAAAAGTTTGTCCCATTTATTTTTGATGCACATGCAATCTTGCATAATTATTTTTAATCGGGAACTCACTGTTTAAGCAACAATAATAAACACCGTGAAACACATGCATACACATAAATTAAAATTGAAGTTGATTTGCAGGTGAACATATGTAGATACTGGTTCTTATTCGTCATCATCTTCCTCTTTCGCCCTTTGTTCGTTATCTTAATTTACGTTCGTCGGATGTGTGCACTCGGCACATCATAAAATGCACATTAAACCAATAGATCCATGTAAATTCATTCCAAATTGAATAATTATTTGGAGTGAATATATAGAGAAAAAAAACTATATGCGGCTCTAATTTTGTGTCGAAGATCGGCATGCGTACATTTAAATTGATTCAAACAAGTATCCGGTACTATTATTAGTAGTATAATCTTCATTGCGTCACGTGGATAATTTCCATGTTGTCCTTGTACATCTTTTGATTTTGATTTTTTTTTTCTTATTAAGGATTCGGTGCATAATTTTATGCTTAAGACTCTCACTTTCACTCGGCATAGGAATCAAAGCAAGAAAAAAAAAAACATCAACACGCTTCATTTCCATATGCAAATGTGATGTGTCTGCGCTTACCGAAATAAAAAAAATCTCTTAAAGCAGACTTATAACAGCCTAATTTTTTTTGTTGGACTTTGTGGCCTTCATAAACACGTTTTTATTTGAGTATTACCTTAATTTTTGTTTTTGTCTTTATTATCAACAATGCGAAATAAAACCATCGAACCATTTACTTGACGACATTTAAACGACAAATGCTGTGCAAGAAATGAACGAAAAATCGATTCTAAACGATTATTCATCACGAAAGTTCGTTAAATGTCTACTGTGGCCATAACTACCCTTCAGTTATATGAATAAATTGAAACGGTTTTTTTCGCAATTGATTGCCAAAAATTTATTTGGCAAATGGAAAATGTAACGGTAATACTGAAAAGCGGGAAATGCAAAAAAAACCTCCTTAAGCTGCAGCATCACTAAGAAAAGGATAATAAAAAAAGAGTTATTGTTAGTGTATATATGCTAATTAAGGTCGGGATGAGTATGGATGCATATTGCCATTTCGACATGCATAACACGATTGACGATGAGCACGACGAAGAAAAAACGGTTATGAAAAAAAATCGCAAGACACATCAATAAGGATTTCTTGTCAAAAGACTCTGTACATCAACTCTTCCTTTCGTTCGTACAGAAAATTCGCTTTCATTCGTCAGTTCGCCTCAATCTGTTGTCGTTCGTCTCTGTTACTCTCAAAGAAATGTCAAGCGATAATTTCAATTAGGAAAGGATGAAAAACGACGGAAAAAAATAATAATAAATAATGTTTACAGCCTACTTAAGCACAGATGCATATGCATATAGGTTGTTCATGTGATCATCACCATCATCACCATCATCACGTTTATGCATATTCTCGGCGAGAGCGCATTTCCATGAGAAAATTTTAACCCTTCATATTGAGTCTGCGAAACATCGTCATCATAGAAATTGTTACGCGTGAAGCATTTCACGATCGACAGCAGTCGTTTTTTTTCCTCGCTTCCATCTAACTGAATTAAATATATGCAAAAGATGACCCAAAAAAGAGACAGAATATACAAGGAGTCGAATGAAAAAGACAAGGACGAAACATAATATGCATGCAAACAATCGGTGCAATTGTTGTTGTAAAACCATTGTGCAATCAAAGGGATGCGTTTTGTCATGCTCAAATGTTTGCATCCTATCACAACTCTTTTTGTTCACGAAGTTTACATTTCTCTCTTTCTTTTCCGCTTGTCATCTTCCTCTTGCAACGCGATGCCATACCATAAAATCTATTTACCAAATCAAAATTGATCTTTATTTTGTTGTAATAATAATAAATGTCTCTTCGTCTAACTCTTTTCTTCATCTGAATAATGTATTGGCTTCTTTGCACACCCAAAGCAAATACAGTGCACAATCAAAATGGCAAGAAGAAAAAAAAAAAAGGATGGGTACGAATTTTGCATACGATCACGGTGAGTGTGTATCTTAAGCGAGTAATTTCCATCCATGCAAGACATGTGATGCTAGCGAAAAATCGATGCGCTTCACTCGCACATGTGCAAGCACATTCATTTTAGGGTAAAATATTCGTTTTGTCTACCTGCGCACGCATATTAAGTGAAATTGAATACCCTCTGGGAAATATTCAAAGCAAATACACACCGGGCTACAACAACAATAAAATACAAAATCGTAGAATATATCCGAAATCAATGCAAAGTTCAGATGCAAAATAGATGGTATTTTCCCGTCTTCATTGATCGCTATTGCTCACCTCTGCTGTCTTTATAATGTACGCGCCGCTGTGCATAAACAACACTGCTGAGAGAGACAGAGAGAGAGAGAGGTGAAGAAAAGAGGGTCGTTCACGCAGGTAGGTATCGTCTTTGGAAATGCTTAGGGATGTATTGACGACACACCGAGAGAAATCAAATGAAAGAAGACGACGAAGAAAAAAATTTACCCGAATCTTAAACAATTGACAGCGATGACACACAAATTCTATGGCCTGATGATCATCGTAGTGTTTTTACTTTGGTGCGTAAGTTCCTTGTTTTTTTTTTGTATATTCTTTGCATCCCGTATGCATTTTCATACACTTGCAGTTACGTTAGTATTAGTAAAGGCTATAATTTATGCGTAAACATTTCAATATTCAAAAAAGGGTTACAAATGTATGGGAATTTTTAAATAGTTTTTTTTCCTCTTGGCATTCAAATTTTTTTTTGTTCACTTCTTCTCCACGTTATTCTCTATTAGTTATTTTTTTTTATTCTTCGCCTGTGATTTCTTTGTTGGCTGTGCTAGATATGTGTACAAGACGAATTTAAGTGATACATGTGCGTTTGTCTTCATTCTTATTTGCGTTTATTTGGCAGGAAAAGAGGGTAACCTTTAACCTATTTGTATTTACTTGCAAATAATGCACGGAAAGAAGCTCATCGTAAATGACAACTCTTGTTTAGCATACGGATCGACAGAACATCATTTGCAACTGCTGTGCATATTAGTAGTTTTGGATTTCGCTCAATAAGATAGAAGAGAGACATGTCTTGCTCGTCTTCGCACTCTCTTCTTAATGGTTGTTATTGTATTTGCATTCGGATGGTTTAACATTCAAAAGGATGAGTAACGCGTATTTTTTTTCTCATCGCATGAGAACTCTTTTGCAAAAAGAAAGTGGATGTGTGTGTGAGAGAGAAAGTTAAAGAGTAATAGAGAGTGAAAAAAAAAAGATAACTGTTTGATGCACCTTGATTATTTTTTTATTTGCAGTTGCAAAAAAGGTATTGCAAACGATTGAAAATAGATTACGTACTTGCACATTAAGGATGATTTCTACGATTCATTCGTTCGGTTACGTTCATATTTTGCATTGTGATTTAATGTTCAATGGAATAGATCATTTGATCACGTCATGCATAGCAAAGAAACATTAATTTCTAATGTTCTTTGTTGATTTCCTTTTTTTTTCACTTTCGAAAATCTTCTTTGCATTCGATCGATTTGAATGAAATATATGATTACACGGTTGCAGACGATGCAACCAACGATTATTATCGTACTATTCTGTCGAATGTGAGCAACAGTGACAGAGCGAGTGAGATGAAAAATGGATGCAACAAAGAAAAGAATTGATGCGAAAAGAAATGCGTGTGAGAGAAATATTCAAATAAATTATCGAACACCCATGGAAAAAGACGAAAAAGACGACAATACGCGTCTCACCTTATTATTATATTATTGTATGCACGTATTTGAATCCGATTGCAAAAGGTAAATGCGCGAATGTGCATATGCTTGATATTTTCTTTTTCCATTTGGTACAACAACATACGATTGTGTGTTTGTATGCGTATTTGTCACTGCCACATTTTTGCTTCCCTAGGCTTCAGTTTTTGGTTGCACGTTTTTCCTTTGTTGTGTTATTATTTAACACCAATACTGATACAATATTCAAATTAAGATGAATTTAATGCGTCTGATATGCGAAACGTCACACGCACACACAATATGCAATCTAAAATATGCATGTTGTCGCTCAATTTACAGCCATTCCGTACGCAGGCTTATGGCAAATAATTTCCCGAAAACACATTCCACGATCTTGATGTGTATTAAATTCAATGTAAAGGAAAAAGGTGAATTCTAGAGCAAAACAACGAGAGTGAGTGAGTGAAATGATGAACGTATACACACACAAGGTACCCTCAAATTAGAGGCTTCTCGAGCGCCCAACCCAATTCGTATGCATAAAAAAAATGCAAATTTTCTTCTCTTTTTACTTTCAGTTTTGTTCATTTGTTATGTTTGTTATTGGTTTTTATTATATAATAGAGACTTTTTCCACTATGATTACTCTGATTTCTCTCTCTTTCTCTGTCGCTGTCGCTTGCTTTGCAATGCTACACAAAATTGATTTGTTTTCTTTTTTTCATCAATATGTGCCTGTGTAATCAAGGAATATGTGTATAATTTTTTTTTTGTTGCCATTTTGGTCTATCAACTGAAGCTTACATGCCGATACAATTTGTGCGGCATACCGGCGACAACAGCGTCGATAGATGGTTATTGTAACACTTTTTCAATAAACACCATTAACCCCGTTGAATATGCATAAAAATGAGAAAAGAGAGCAGTAATTTCCGTTAGCATATTAACCGAGATGTGAAAAAAAGAGAATCAACAATCGATTGTTCCGTTCAGTTGCCAATTCATCAGCAGCAAAAGCCCATCTGTAATGAGAAACATGAATCGCGAGAACGACAGATGAATATGTACATAAAAAAAGGAGAATTTTCTATACAGATTGAAATGTAACGATTTTTTTATTCAAATGAAATGGTTTTATTGCAATTATGCATGTTGCTCGATGAAATTGTTATTGTTGTTGTTGCGATGCTGACTGGCTGGCTGGCTGGCTGGTGTCGTTGATAATCGATTTCTACTTTTTAAATAAGGCCCGATGTCGAAAAATAAAACGTCCGGGGATTCTTCATGAGAATGTGTTGGTTTAAGCATGGAAATCTCTTATGCTTGTTTGGATAGGTGCCAGAGAGTTCTCTGAAATCAAAATGATTTTAGCTCGAGTATTCACAACGAGCGACAGAGATCGTCAATAAGAAGATTTCCATTGGACAAATGGTTCGAATTGTCACATTTTCAATGTTTGTTCACATCATAATGGGTTCGCAATTCGATTCAGTATTTAGTTCGATCGATTAAATGGGAAAAATAAAGCGGGTTTAAATTTCAACACATCCTATTTCTTTTTTTTTATTTCGTCGGTTGATTGAAATTTATAGCGATTTTATGGAAAATAGTTGCGCTCTCTCTATTATACATTGAGATAGGAACTAGAGCAGCATATGCAAACTATTTCATTTTTATTTTGTCGTTGTTCTAAAATTTCTTATTTGTTCCGCCGAAATAAATCATCATTGTTGAACAAATAAAAAAAAAATAATACAAACTGTTAACGTGCAAAATTGATTTCAACAGCTGGACGCATTTTTTTTTCGCTTTCGTATTTGCATTTGAATGGCCAAAAATAGGAAAACCAATTCGATGTTAGAATTTAAATTAGTGCGCTTCGCAAAAAGTATGCAATCGAGCATGCATTACGAAATTGGCGTGTTGATTTCATTCAGTCTCAATTGAATCATAGTAATTTGTGAGTCTGTGTGTGTGTGTGGAAAAAATTGTGCAACGGCAGTGGGTTGGACGGCAATTGAATTGTTTTTTTTTTAGTGTCGATAATGGCAATTCGATTAGTGACCGGTGTCAATTGTTTGAATAACCGTAACATAAAATTTTACACATAAGGAGCGGACATTCCAACAACAACAATAAAAAAAATATTTTTTCCTGGTCAAAGGGAATAAACTGGAAAAAGTGTCGGCTACCTGTTGGACAGGTGCTGGTAAATTATTATATTTTTTTGCAGGAAAAACATGCAGCGCAGTAGATGAAAAGAGAAGAAGAAAAAAAAAAATACTTAAGAGAGAGAACAATAATATTTTTACGCGCGATGTACATCACTCAAGTTGAATCAAGCCGGCTGCTTTCTATCTACATGTCGGCATTTTGTATCCTGAAACAAACGTCTTAAAACCGCAGCACGCGTTTCACACAATCAAACAAACTCGATGTGCTATAAATAGAGAAGAAAACCGCAAAAAAATGATAATGATTAAATTATATGCACCCAATATTCAAATTAAAGGACATGTATTATAACAGTATGCATCGTGTTTTTTTAAGCCTTTCTATTCCCTTTGTTATTCATGAATTTTTTTTTTGTAGCGGCATCCACTCATACGCGATAAAACAATGTGCCAAGTGGCTTGATTTTGATTCTTGGTGCGCGCTGATGAAGAGAGCGAAACGAGCATCCTTTACCTGATCGGTTTTCATTTAAGCGATGAGAACGTGCTAACCTGTGTGCCACATGGTGTTTGGCGTTTTGGACGTGATGAGCAAAGGCCCTATTTATACCTCTGTGGCTCAGATAGCTCATACATTAAATCAGCATACGATCACACGGTCTGTGATGCGGCAACCGTTTTCGTTAATTTGAATATTCAAATTGATTGTACGGCGGCTCGTGGCAAGCGCATTTAAACATATGAATTCGAGTTAAGCAGCGATTTTTTGTTATTCACCAACTTATTTAGAGATCATCAATTTATCACATTTTTAGCAATTGAATAAAATAGTTCTGTTCAAGATGTGATTTCTTCATAGGTTTAATGTTTTTCATTTTGTGTTTAAATGATTAATCGGTCGTCGGTTACTTGGAAATAATTTGCTTTAATCCAATGCTTCTAAGTTGAACAATGTTCGACTGGTCAGCTGCTCTCTTTCTCTACCGATGCCACTTTTTGTGGCTCTGTTTTTAGTTGGATTTTGTAATTTGGAAAGAAATTCTTGTTAAAAAAAATTGATGTTTCGAGTGAGTGTATGTATTTGGATGCATGATTCGCCTGCTACATTGGTTATCTCAATGCATTTATCAGCACATGACCATTATAATTGTTTTCTTTTTCTTTTTGTTCATTCACCTTGCCATCATTTGGTCCCTTGTTATTGTTGTTATTACGTGCTCACACACAGCGTACAAAACTGTTCGAAACAGCTCATGGAACATGGAAGAAATGTCGCTAGCCAAAATTCTTGGTTTTGTACGTGAATCGTATGCGATTTAATTAACATTGTAAAACCCGAAAACTACACTACAAATGAAGTAATAAACATTTC
Source organism: Contarinia nasturtii (assembly GCF_009176525.2). Lineage (NCBI taxonomy): Eukaryota > Metazoa > Arthropoda > Insecta > Diptera > Cecidomyiidae > Contarinia > Contarinia nasturtii. Next base: position 4,004,274 of record NW_022197768.1, read on the forward strand.
GAAAAACACCAATTCCATTTCAATCTGTCTTCGAAAAAGTGTAAATACAGTACAGCGTACACGATTTGAAAATTGTCAAAAAAAAAAATTCAGACACAATTACAACGGTCGATGACAAGACGGAAGACGATGACATAAAAAAATTTAGAGGAATTATTAAATCGAATGTCATCATGGTTTCTTTTTTCGAAATTGTACTTTTCCGCACGCGCGAAAACATTTTCTTTCACCTTTGCGTCCATCGAATAATGAATCCATTTATTTTAATGCATCTCTCTCTTTTTTTACGTTATAAATATTATTATTACGTGGTCGTCACTTTTTTGTTACGCATTAATGATCGAAATATGTCGGGTTTATGCAACATTTTAATTAAAGTGACAGAAAAGTACCAAGAATCGAATTACTATGAGTTACACGTGAGGAAATGGTAAACAAAGCATAACAAGACGATTACCTCACGCAGAACGCATCACGTGCCAAAAACAATTTTCCAAAAAGGACCAAACATTTATTTGGATCACCTTTTTTTTATAATCAGATCGACATTTTCCATGAGACGCTAATGAACCTATTTCTGTGCTTATTTTACTGTAGAGTTTAATTCAATTTATGGAAATGATGTTTTCTAACACTTATTTAAGCATTTTGAAGGGAAAAGAAAATTACATCGTCCATTATTTTCATTTTAATTTCATTTTGTGTACGTTGGATTAAAAATTGGCGATCTTTCATTCGATTCGAAGAAAACAGCGAATATTTACGAGAATTCCTTAAATTCACACATGGTTCTCGATGTATGATTACAAAACCGAATATCGTTAATTTTCTGTTTGCTTAACGCACGCGTGCGCAAATTCATAGAAATACGAAACGAAAATATTTGCTTGCCTTTTGCATCTTTCATTTCATTCATTTCGTTCGCTTTTATTTTCAATTTTTATTTCCAACTCTTGTGCTCATTTTTATAATACAGAAAAATTGTGTGTGTTTTGTTCTTGATATTTCGGTATTTGTTGTACCAAAATACATTCCGTAATTCTTAATATTTCGGTACAAACGGCACAGCGATGCGTTGCTGTTTGGCACGAGTACAAATAATCCATTTGTTCTTATTACTTGTTATTGTTTTTCACTCTGTCAGCATTCTCTTTCTCTCATTTGTTTTTTTTTTTTTTTTTCTGTTTTTTTTTTTTTTCACCTCATTTTTGTCGTTCATCATTCAGCATAATGCAACAATGTGTGTCTGTGCCATACTTATTACAAGTGACCGACTCTGTAATTTGTAATCGACAGCATAGTAGTGCAGAAGGGAACAAAAAAAAATGTACAATGATTTTTCTTTGGCAAACGAACAAGAAAAAAAAAAAAGAATAAATAAAATGTACACACACAACAGCAGATTACCAAACATCCAACGAAAAACGTGTGTTTTATTTTCTCGTTTAATTTTCGTATTTGAACTGTGCTCATGTACATAGTAGAATTCATGTGTAAACGTAATGCGCCGCCGTTGCTTTGGGTGTACTGTATGTACATGTACAGAAAGACCAAAAACAAAACATCGCACAATAGTTCAAATGTAAAGAATTATCTCGCGAGATCAGCGCACACGTACAACTCATTTAAATTGTCACCGTTTTCTTTCTTCATTCGAAGCATCGCGTCTCCTTTGTTGCGATGATATTGCTTAATCTTCTTGTTCGTCGCATGTTCAACCGTATACATCATTTGAATATGAATAATTAGTTTCCAGTTTCTTTCTCTTCTAAAGTTTTGTATCTGTGTGTTTTTGTATTGGTTACATATTGTTCTGTCACATTTCTTCCTTGAACCGCACGATCCATGTCGTGTATGGTAACAATCATCTCCAATGCATCCACCAAAACCATTTTAATGCCAACGATCTAGTTCGTAAATATCGTTCTTGTTTTACGCACATCATTCCATTCATATTGCAAAGTTCTCAATTTACAATCGAATTATGTTCAGTTTTTTTTGAACAATCATCGCAACGATATTTTAACAGCTATGTAAATAAAGAAAAAAAAATTAAGAACGACAGAACCGTAATATAGAAAATACGTCATTAACGTAAAAATGTTAACATTGTGGCTTTATTAAGAAATTCTTAATAGGCTCGTGAAATGAATTTTGTGGAAAAATGCAGCCAATCACTTTATTTTTCACGAAATATTCTAAACGATATCGAATTTGTTTCGAATCGTTTGTGAAGATTCGAAATATTTGTGTTCGCCCAATGTTCTTCTCACCGGAGCGTCATTTATGAAATGATGCATGGAGCCTGAACATTCCAAACAATCGCTGTTGAAGAAAATACCATTACGCCAAGCCACAAAGTCGGTTGCACTTTCTGCGCATTGATTAAGTGCCGTGCTACTTGTTTCATTGCTTTGAATAAAGTAATTATCGCGCTTGAAGTTCAACAATTTGATGCATAATCAGGGAAATTCCACAATAAAATTTAACCTGTGCAAAATATTCTTATTAACCGCATACTTTCCCATTTCATCCACATTCTCCCCTTCGATTTTCGCAATTATTCTCTCTCTCTCGCCATTTCACATTTATATGTCTCAACCATGTGATGAATTCAAATATAATAATATTTCCATTGATTTAAAATTTGAAAATGAGAGCGAACGAAATAGAGACAGAGAGAAAAAGAGAAAACAACTTAGAAAAATTGCAACTATTTTGTGAACGATCTGTTGTGAGGGGCCAATAGCATTCATCGCCGGATAAATGCGAAATTGGATAAATAATTTATAGCAAGTGGAACTAATAAATCGCTGGTTTTGCGTTAGTCGATCGAATTCTGTATCGCAAGCAAATGGCAATGTTGCAAACACACTTACGGAAATTTGAACAGAAAAACAACATCTTGTGAGATATGAACTCGGATTGATCATCGTTCCGTATGCGTAGCGAATTGAAACGGAGCTATCCAAACGCAGTGTGGCGTGACCATAGAAAATATTTTACCGAAGAAAAAAAAAAAACAAAACAAAACAACAACTGAAATATCAATCCGAAAAAGCTGGAGAAATTCCATCATTTTGTTGTTGTTGAAACACAAGAAAAATGAAATTAATGTGTACGATTTTCACGTCGGCATAACTTGATTTCAGTTTTCGTGTGGCGCATTTAACAATTAATCGGTGAGTTGAGTTTTATTGCAGCCATTTTATTCTTCTTTCGTTTAATTTGTTTAAGACAAAAGTGGATGTGTATGTAGTTCATTGTTTGTGTACAATTTTTCATATAATCTCGTTCATTTCGCGTTTGAAACATCATTTTAATGATTTATATGTCAAATTGGCATGGCTTCCAATGAATGATTGCACGATTGCGTTAACGAATGTTTGTAATTGAATGCGCAGTTGGCACGTTCTCGGCATTGTCGAATGCTATGCCTCGTTTATTACGTCTATTTTTCTAATGAAAATGTCAATTTTTTTTTCTTGCATGCATGCAAAACTCTCTTCGTCGGCTTAACGCCATTCTCTATTATTGCATATGCATATGCCAATGTGCATTCTCTCCCAAATAGACACAAATAAAGTGGGCCCAAAATAAATATATTGTAAACTTCAGCTATTATATATTCAATTCCTGCATTCAGTTGTCTGTTTGTCAAATACCAGTGGCCAAATAACCGATTTCTCACATATTTTATACGGATATTTATTCACTATATATGTATTGACTTCCGAAGTAATCGAACCAAAAATAAATTATCAGCATTAAAAGAAGACGAAGCGAAAAAAAAATACGGCAGTAAACAGTCTCTGTCTCTGTTTCTCGCGCGCGCACATACACGCACACTTCAATTACATATTTATTTATGCAGATGCATAAATGACTTCACAGCCAAGTCTTAAGGCATTCTTATACAAATCAATAGCATGCTACGCACGAGGCAAACGAGTTAAATGTGCGACTAAAATATGCACATACTTAATTTTCATAGTTGTTGGGCTTGGATATGTGTGCGCGAAGTTTTTTCGTGTTTTATTTGTGTGTATGTGAGAGAGTTGTGTTTTTGTTGTTGTTGTTGTTGCTGTTTATCTTCGTTCTTCAAATGAATTGACTTACCGTTAAGTAAATGGACAATGACTGACTGACTGACTAGCAATTTTTTTGTGCATGTTTTTCGTTTTCGCCATATATTTGCATAATTATGATTAATCTGGTAATGCATGCTGCAATTAATTCGGTATTCCAAATCCAAGATATTTTACGATATATCTAGTTGTTATTTGGTCGGTTTGTCTGTTGTTGCTATTATGGTTTGCGAATTACTGCTTTTCTGTCTAACTCTTACGTCGATACACTCAATTGAATTTGTATAAGTACATATATGTGTCATATATGCTCAGAGTATATTCGGTCGTCATCGTTAATCACGGTGTTGTTAATGTATTACGTTTACGATCATTTGCATAAATTTATATTAACATTGAACTTGAACCACACTGTGTCGGTTGATGTGTTCTAGTATTCCTCTTTGATCAATTCAAAAACACAGAATTTACATAAATGTATGCATGATTTTACATAATGCATGGAATCGAAAGTATGTGTGTGTGCACGGTGTTAAGGGCGGTCATAGACGAAATAGCAAAAGAAATGAACATTGTAACATTGTTGACAGTATCAATGTAATAGTTTTTAATGAAATAGTTTTGCATTTTTGTTTAATAGAACGCCAGACTTGGTATTTGCCCCCATCCTGAATCCGATATGTAGATTTTCCACGTGACAATTTCAATTGTTTACATTTGAAATAGTTTTTGTTCTGTTTGAAGAAATACGCGATTGAATGCTTTTAAGTTGGATCTAAGCGCAATCATTTGAATGGGCACTGCATTCTTTTCCGATTTAACAAATCATGATGACAGCAAACGATTTAATAGCCAATCATTTAAACGAACAATTTTCGATATGAAATTCCCAAGAAACTCAGTGTGTTTGTTCACATTGAAGTGCGTCAGAAATGTACAAACCGAAATTCCTTCCAGTGAAATTCCAGTTGTCAACATAATTTAAGAATAGATTGATTTGCGTAAACAAGAGCGTTTAATGATTTTTCATTGTTGTGCCACCACATAATATCATATATGGACGTATCGATCGCGACGCCGTTCAACTTTATTGGCATCATTTTACTTATTTCATTACGCTCATTCTCACATATGTCCATAGTGTTTTCGTATGCTATCAATTTTACTTTCAATATAAACGCATTCCACCATCATTTTGTTAGTCAGTTAATCGTTATGTCAATTTTGATGTTTAAACTTGGACACGGCTACCACCTCTGTTTTGGATGGAATTGCTTTTTTTTTTTTCTTTTTTCGTCCAGAATCAATCGATGATCCATTTTTTTGAGTCTTCGAATCGAGATCTTGCTACTGATGCTACTGGATACTGACTACTGCTGATGATGATGGTGATGATGATACGATCGCTTCATTCTTTATTTGGTATGTACACTTTATGTTATTTGTTTTGCTTTGGCTACTTACCTCGTCAAGTGTGAGAAAACACATGATTGAACAAGCGTACTTAGAACCAGAAACTAAAGAAATTAAAACACTTTTTGTATCTGATTCTCTGTATTGTTTTTTTTCTTTATTTCGTTTCATCAAATGGAAATTCTTTTATCTTTAATTATCATTGAATATTCATAAAACGAATTAAATAGTTTCATATCTTATGATCTAGTGTGTGTGTGTGTTTGTCTTCAATTGAATGATGTGGTGATGGTGATTGTTTCAGTGCTTGAGATTACAACGGCTCACTTCAAATCAATCAAATTCAGTATGTTTGCATTTAAACGGTTTTTGATTGATCGCCCAACATTTTTCATTGATCGCCAAGCAGTTTTGTTTGGTATTTGTTCCGTGAATATTTCCATCGAAATCAACTAAAAGATTGAAAAACAATGGAACAACAACAAAATGAACATGCCAAGAGAATAAAATACAGAATGTGTGCGCACTGCGCATTTAATGAAAGTTAAATATTTAAAATATTTCTTAATATCGATTAATTAGGTTTTAAGCTGTCACGTTGTTCGTTTTTCTTGGAAGTTTTTGTTCATTTTCAATTCGTTTGTTGCTCAAATGCTCTCTATTTCGATCATAATTTCATTTAATCATTGCGGTACATTAATATTGGCGAAAATTGATCAGCAAACACTTTGTTAATAGCTCCGTAGCATTTTTACAAAAACGAATGACAAGTTTTAAGCGTCGATAAAGAGGCGTAAATTGAGCCAACTTTCATTCAATGCGTATATTATTTGAATCTTGATTGATTGATCGTTTACGTATTCAAATTTTTATTGCAAACGAAAACAATGCAAAGTGCAGGCACAGGCTCTGAAATCTGGATTATTATAATTTCAATAATGAATATATAATGATTTCCGTCGTTGAAAATGTCGCATTCAAAACAGTTCATTTGCTGTTGTTGTTGTTATTGTTATTAAATCGGGACACGATCATTTAGGAATGCGGAGACTCCCTCGCACCTTCGTACCAATTAAATGTACGCGAAAAATCAATGACGGAAAATTATTTTGCATTGTATAGTGTGCGCGCTCCAACTACTCACCGCCACGAAATCGATATATATTGCCATAATCGCAATAAAGTGGTTTTATGTCAACGGCAGCTGTTTCACCTGAAACGACATAAAATATATAGAAATAAATTGAGACAGAGAGAATGAAAAAAAAAATACAACCGTCAAAACATATTATCATATTTTGAAAATTAATAGACATTTTCCACGTTTTATAGACAAGTGACTAAATAAATGTGCAATTTATTAGATAAACAGAAGGTGAATCGAAAATATAAATAAAATCGAATGAAATAAACGAGACACACATACACGGTCGAGAGAAGTGGAGAAAAAAAACTGAGGTGATAGTGTGGCATTCGCATTGGAGATCATAGTTTTCGTTACATCGACCAACCGACGGACCGCGACCGACACACACACACACATACATATATAATATATAGTGTGCAAAAGTCAGCGAGCAAACAAGCAAACGAGATGATATTTATGCACAACAAGATAATAAACAATAATAACTCCGCAATTTATATTAAGACGTAGGTTAAAGAGTTGTCGCTGCAGTTAATGCTGTCGCTGTTGTTATTATTGGACGTTGTTGTTGTTTGTTTTTTTTTCTCTTCTCTTTCTCTCTTTTCAACTCTGTTGTACCATTCTGTTGTGCCTGTCATAGCTGCTGAAGCGATTGTGTGCTCTTTTTGCAACACTTCAGTCTGTCATATAGGTTATAAACAATACAATGCTAGAACATAAATGTTCATCTAATGTACGAACGTTGAACATTTTTCGTACTAATTTAATTTCATTCAGATGCTGGCCAAATATCATGTTTCATCTACCTCAATCGTTACAACACCGAAAAAATTGATTGCCCCAGTAATTTAAGCGTATATGTGATACTGGGGGCCAATTTGCACCTCCAATATGGAATTGTTTTATTTAATTGAATGAACATGAGTTCAATTTGAAAATTAAGAAATGAATATGTGGAACTACACATGCTAGTGTAATATTACATACGAACGGTCTAGACGATTGCACATTTTTGTTTAATGCTTGCAAGCATTTCAATAAAGCGATTTAAATTATTTTATTATTTTATTTTTATGGTGTTTGAACGCACATTAAAAAAATTCCACCACGAACCATAATTTTGTGTATGTGTGTGTAAAAAAACATTAGATTTCAGTTGTTGAAATGACTTTGGTGATGCATTTTTTTTTTCTCTTCTTGTCTGTTTGCATTACACTTGCATCTATTTTGATGTGTAAAGTAATTAAAATGTCATAAGCAGAAATAAATGAAAACCAGTTTTCTATAATAATTTTTTGTTCCCACTTGAAAATTGTTGATTTTGCTTGAATTAGAAAAATCGATTAGAATCGTTCTCTTCTCGATTCTCATATTCGCCATTTCTGTATATAAACTTCGCACGTTACAGTTTCCATCTCATTTATGTATATCGACACTGGTCCGCTATTGATGCATTTGTGTGTAATTGCCTTAGCAATCAATTAATTATACACTCTTTTTGATGTCGTTTTTGCGTGTTACAAATCATACATTTTTATTGATTACGAGGCTGATGAGTTTACTATAGGCCTGTGTCTATGTGTACTGTGTTCACTCTGAAGCTGAAATTGATATATTCGATTGAGACGCGTCTTCTGATATCATTCTCTTTACCTCCTTCGTTCAGCTGTCATTCAATTTCTAATTTATATCTATTTCATTGGACTGAGAGAATAAATGATAGTCAAGTTTAGATGTTTTAGTTCTGTCGTGCACCATGCAATCACATTTGAAATGATGTCAAACGCAACGTCATCAAACAACAAGACGAAGAACAGCAATCAAAATTAATTCGATGAACCTTTTGACCCGCTTCTATTAAACGTTTACTCGGTTGCTAAATACAAACACACACAGCATCCAACATGTTTACTGTTTGATGGTTATTGTTGTTGTTTTCGCCATTTATTTTATGACAAATATTTGATATTTATTCTCTTTTTTTTTGTTGTGGTACAATCAAAATAAAACACCAAACTGAAATTCAAGCCTCATTGTCAAACGTAATTGCGTCGCAATCCAAGAAATATGATTGATAAATAGGTAAAAAAAAATACTGAAAATCGACAAATTCAATGCAACGAATGTAATGCCCAAATTTAATGTTAAGAAATTCGGTAAGAATGAATGAAGAAAACCGAAGAATTGGCTCGTAAAAATAATTTCCCCTATTTTCTATCGATACCAATTCGATCTTGATTCGGTGACACTAATAAATTGATGTCGCCGAAATCGAACATATGCCTATAAAAGTTCAATATATGCACGGAAATGCGAACAACAAACACGACAACTAGAAGAGACGAAAAAAAACCAACAACAACAAGGAAATCAAAAATAAAACACACATGGCAAATGCCATGAACAAAATGAATACACATACAAAAGGTATTGAACTCTTTTCACCTTTGTCGCCTATTAACTTACAATATTAACCCTCTTGCTTTCAATTTAATTCGATTTTGACTGCATTCGGATTCGCACTTTTAACATTCGCTACAGTTTTTTTCTTTCATTTTCATTCATTCACATATTATAATGATTAAGAAAATTGAAGAAAAACGAAAATCGTTTTCATTCTCAACGGCCACAAAATTTGTGTGTGGTTCCATTGTTTACATTTTGGCAAATTCAATTTGGTATTGTGTGTTTTTTTTTTTGTGTTTGTCTGAGCGATATTTTCGTACGGCAGTTTAATCTAAACGATCGGAAAAAATACATGTTTAGACAAATGAAAGCAAGTAATAAAATGACCGAAAATATGAGTGCCCGTGCATTTCAACACACGTTGTTTCGATTGTTGCGGTCGTATCAAACCGGAAACAATAAAAATGTCATATTAAGCATATAGTATTGAAATTATATTCCTATTTATTTTTGTTTTCCTCCATTTCGAACGTCGGTTTCGTTCAAATGTGTGCGTCTATTTGAATATGTCATTGTGATGGTCTTCGTCAATTCTTGAACTTATTTTTTTTTCGGAACGACTTTCGTGTGACTTTTTTCTCTCACTTTTTTTTTGGTCGAGGTGAATGAGGCATTCAGTTGAGTTGTCGTTTTAAGATTCATTACAACTGCACGCATTACTTGATACCAAATTTATTGCATTGGCCATGCATAATATCTTTATGTGGCTCCAATGAACAACGGTACCCCGAAGAAAGAGAAAAAAGAACATTCAACAAAATCGAAATGTATGCGCAAACAGAGAACAATGGTTTGAAGAAGAAAAAACATATGTGGTTTTCGGTAGCTAGTTAAAATGCACTTAAAAAGAATTCATTTACACAAGAAACTCTTCCTTTCATCTATATAGGCGGTATGCAATGGTTTTTTTTATTTATTTATTTTCGGTTTATTTTCTTCAATTTTGTGGTTCGCACTTTATTATAGTTACCAATTTTCCAGAACAAATTTACTCCGAGGTAGCGCTAATCGGTTAAGTAGAGTGGCGTGGGTAAAATAATTGCCCCATTAGCCACTTATGCTTGTGAGGTAAAACTACAGATGGTTAAAAGGCGAGAAAGGAACAGAAAACAAAAAAAAAATACGGTATGAAAATTGAATGCAGGTATTGAGTGGCTTACATTTCATTTTATTTTATTCCATTGTATTACATTTTGCGTTAAGAGCATTGTGTGTATGTGTATTTTTGCTCTCGATTTTTTTTTCTCTTGGTTGTTCTTTTTTTTCTTCTGTTTGTTTTGTGTGCGGTTAAACGCATTTCAAGCAATTTTAGGCCATTAGACGCACTTGAATTGTTATTGATCACCCAATTTCTGGCCAACATTTCAACGTCTTGTTACCGAATTGACGTATGGGCCCACGATAAATGCTCTAAACGACGCTCAAATAAAAGCAAACGTTTCAATGATGATGTGGCATGTGATTAACTTATTCATTTTCGTTTTCATTTTGACGAACAAATTAGTGCACGCAACTTTTAATCTAATCGGATAAGATTGAGGCTGTGGCCAGGCATACCTTTATTGCATTGAAATGAACATAACAAGTGAATGTTCAAATTTGACATGAAAATTTTCGAGTATACTTTGATAAACAAAAGATTATAACCTACCGCAATAGATTTGTTTGGATTTCATTTGAATCGTGCGCACGCAGGCGAATGAAAAAAAACCATTCCGATATTTAATTGAAATATCAGATGATGAATTTGAGCGAATGATCCGATCAGTGTCATTAATCTCTTCAAAATGAAGAAAAAAAAATATGACAATAAATCTGCAAAATGAATTAAGAATGCAACACACACACACACAAAATCGATCCGTTTAATATCTCAATATTAATAAAAAAAATTAATTTTTCGTTGGATCGCATTGTTTCACATCGCCCATTCGACTGGTTTTTGCGGGCAAGGCCATTGCAAACAGCGAAAGAAAAAAGCATCAACCTATTGAAATGCTTAAGCCATCTGCACTGGGTTATTATGCCATTTTTTTTAGCATAGGCTTTTAAGCATTCGCTGCAATTCTAGATGATTGATTTTAAGGAAGCGCCACATGGGTTCATAGCGATAATAAGATCGTTTTTAATCCAAAATGTTTATGGTAAGCGAAATGTCAATGATTGTTACGTGTACGCTTGGCACCTATTTAATTATTTGATGTAATCCTTCGATCTTCGCAGCTGGCTATCAATGTTTGCTGCCATGAAATATATACACACCAAACTGAGCGAGAGTAAGAAAGATGGCGAGAAAAAAGGCAGTTAAACTTTTGCACAGCTAAACAATGACAACAACAAACGTTATGTGTTTAGTTTTTGCTTTTGCTTGGCAGCACATTTTATGTGCAAGTTTTTTGTTGTCATGTGTGTGTGTATGGTTTTTTTTTTCTTCTCTCATTTTCTAGGCGAACCGCATTTTTTGAATTTCACAATGGTCATTTATAATATACAATATAACGATTCGTTTTGCGTCGATACTTTGCTATCTTACGTTAGGCTACGATTGTGCGCACTCACAAGCTCATGCTCAACGATCAATTCGATACTCTATTCACTCGAATCGATCGTATTTAGAAACACAATTTGGCATTATTGCACGTTCACGCGCGCGCTAACGACTCCTCTTAATAACACACACACACACACAAACACAAATACCAACGCGCATACAGATTCAAAATCAAATTGATACAGACGAACGAAAAAATATCGCATTCGCTTCTCTCGTACATGTTCGATTTGTAAAGGCACTTTATCGAATCGAGACTCGTTCGCCATAAATTATTTATAATGGACTTTTGATATGAATGCCGTAGATGTTGACGTGCCAGCGATAATTCAGTTTAGCAAAAAATCACTTGCTAAACCAAAGTCAATGGGTTTCCTTTTCATTATTTGGTTTTTGTTCCTCTCTCTTAGTTCATTTCTTTGTTTAATATTTTCTGAAAATGTTGAGCTCAAATGAGTATGGTTACTATGCTCCACCATTGGACCAACGTAGAAATACTTTTAAAATTGAAAAACCGTCATCTTCAATGGTATTTCAAAGATATGTACTTATTGCGTATTAAATTTTTGATCGATCGTAAATAATTGTAAAAATTCAAGTCGCAAGTGTTTTTGTCATCGATTCCATCGTTTATGTTGTCATAATTATTAATTTTTTTTTGTTACTTTCTTATCGCTGGCATATTTAAAATGGACATCCTTAAAAAACGCATTCTGTTCACATTTCACCCTGGCCAACTAATTTAATTAATCGAAATGAAAAGGTATACAATTGCACAGTTGTAATTTATATTCTTGTTTTCCACAACGAAAGGGTTGTCGAACATAAAGCAAACGAATAAAAAAACAAAACAAATGTCTTGCGTTGTAACTCATTTTCTGGGAAAGGGTTTTCTAATATGCGTCCCAAAGACAGAAGTTTATTTCCATCGATAGAACAAATGATAAGACTTGAAAAAAATGAGGGTTGAATTTTGATGATGAAAATAAAAAAGAAAACACGAGAACAAAACGGCAAAAATAGGATGAAAATGTGTAAGCTCTATGCATTTCGAATATTATATTATATGTGAGAAAAAAAAAATACAAATAATAAAAACAGAAATTCGTGGCAGCTAAATTAAAAGCGGAAAAAAGCCTAAGTTCGAAATTTTTATTTCACAAAGTGTTTAAATGCACCTGCTTTAATATCGTGGTGCTTGTTACATTTCGTTCTTGTTTCGTCTTATTAGTGAAAGAGTTGTACTTGCGCTCGCGCCCGCTCGCTCGCGATCAAGAAACATGATGGCAAACAAATGTGGAATTGTACGTTAATTTATCGTACAACGGCAACATAATAAATTTAAAGCATGCAAGCGGTAATTCTGGTAGCAACCACGAATGTTACAATGCGACCTTACTATTAGAAAAAAATGCAATGTAGTTTCCAGCAAGAGAGCAAAAAACATACACACAACAACAAGCAAACCGTGCATCGGTTGGACTTGTTTGTTAAACACCATATTGTGCTGCACACTATGCAGTTACGCACATTTGCGACACATGGAGAATCATCGATGACGTTGTTATGTATCATTGTGTCGGAGAATTTTCATGAATAAGGTGATTTGATTTTAGAAGCGAGCGACAAAAAAGAAACACATTGTCAACTTCGGTGACATTATGAGCTGATTAAGCACTTATTGAAATATTTTAATTGAAAATCGTTTTAGCGAACATTTACGTTGCTATTTATATGTGTGCCATCGATATTTAGCAATAGTTCGGAGGCCATTACATTGCCCAACTCATTTCGGTGACATTTGATGGAGTGTCGATCATTTTATACGTAAGCATTCATTTTTCAGCAGAAAAAAAAAACAATATCGAAAATACCAAATCAAAAAAACCAGCGACCAAGAAAACATGTTCCTTACTTTGCGCGTGTACAAGTACGCATCGCCATTCGACGGCACGGGCGAAACAAGTTACCAGTGGTTTCGTGTGTGTTTGTTTTTTTTTTGCTTCTAAGCAATAAAATCACCACATTTATACACCGTATGCTATGTACGCGCACTAAATTCAGAGTGCGGTAAATCGATAAAATTAATTGAATTAACATTGGCATAAAATAAAAGAAGCGACATTTCAAAAACAACGGCAAAACAAAAGCAAAAGTGTTAGAATTTTCTGAGTTTTTGAAAGCTAGTTTCAATTAATTCAGTGCAAAAAAAGCAAAATGCATTAACACAAGCCGTGTAGTAGGCAAAAAAAACGTCATTACTCGACGATGCCAAGCTTGATAGAGAGAGGGAGAGAGAGAGAGAGAAAGCGAAATGAAACAACATCATCTATAGGTAAACATGTTTATTCGTGTTGCTTGTTTTTTTTACGACTCCTTGCCAATAAAGTAAAATGAACAACGAAAATAAACGTGTATATTTATCGAATGCAGCACATTGCAATGTGACCAACATCAAAACTATAGTATCTTACATGACGACAATAATGATTCGCTGCTGTTCGTTAAACAAAACCAGTCTGATTATAAGTGCACACATTCCCATTCATAGAATTCGATTGGATTGAGAAAGAGAGCGTGAGTGAGAGAGTGCGAGAAAATAAAAATCAAATAACAAAAAAAACACACACTGGAAACTCATCACTTGACACGCATTAATGAAACCATGTTTGAACGAAATGGAACATGACATGAGACTCTTTTTAGATCATTTTGGCCAAATGATTGTATTTATGGGAAGCAAATCTCGTAGCATGAGCTATTACACTAATCAACAAATTTGAAATTGAACATTCCGATCACGAAATTAAAACCAAATCGCTTTCCAATGTCCAATCATCATGGCACAAAGCAAATTGCCAAGTTTTTCATTTCATTTTCATGACATTTTCTATAGCCATTCCACTTCAATATGTGCTCGCCACTTATTTACGCTCTCTCAATTTTCGAGAGACAAATTACAAAAAAAAAAAAATTAAGAAAAGTAATTTAATTTTGCTTGAGGTGATGTCCTCAAATGATGATTGCCGCTTATCAAACAAAATTTTTCTGCCGATTGTCCAGTTTTCCAAGAAATTTTTAATTGTGAATGGAAACATGCATGATCTTTTCTGCACTCAAATAATAAACACTAATTATTATCCATTCCTTTTTGGATTGCCCTCTTTCACATACATACACGAGCATCAGGTGCATTGGTTTGTATTTTGTTGCTTTGCCAATTATTAGAGAATTGCTCATTTACTAATTTATTGTTTCATTTTCTCTCTCTCTCTCTCTCTTTTTTCTCTGTCTCTGTTCCTTACTGTGTGAGTGTCGTTTGACTTTCTCTAGTGTGTTCAGTTCTCGGCTAACATTCCAATAACATGATAAATTGAGTATCGAGCAACGCTGTCGAGGTGGAGATAATGATGAAGATAGCAATCAATGCGATGCATAGAATAGCAAAATAACAGCGGCCAATGTAAATACAATAGGCGTCGAGAACGGAAACTTTTTGATGTCATCTTTCAATGAAAACAATCAATATTTGAACTGAGTACCGCACACTTAGGCTGGTCATCATCTTAGACACGAGATCTCATTTAACTTTTTAAAATAGACAGCACACAATATTTCAGTGTGCAACAAGCAACAAGCAACAAGACAACCTCAACTCATGATTATTATACAATAGCAATCAAGATGACATAGAAAAATAGTGCTTCGCTGCTGGGCAAATAGACGACTTTTCTCATCCGTAATTATTGCATTTTGAATGTGAACGGTTCCATCAGTTTTGCAATGAAAGTGGAAAACTTCGATGGGAGCAATTTTCATGTCTGCTTGTGTGTGTGTATGAAAGAGATAGAGAGCGACAGACTTTAAATTGTCTTAGTAACTGAGTTTGACAGAATCTTATCGTTTAATGTATTCATTACTTTCAATTAAACCTTCGCTTGAGGTGCAAAACTAAAGTTGCAAAAATTGTTCTCGTAACATTTGAATATCAGTAAAATGCCGTATATACAATAGGCAAACACATGAAATCTCTATGAAAAGACTATTAATAACTTTAATTTCAATTTTAATTCAAGTCAATCAAAAATGATTCCAATGCCTATTAGTCGACGAATTGTTTGCTACCGTGTTTTGTATGCTTGTATGTATATTGTTGCAAATGCAAACGAGTAAAGTCGCAGGTCAAGTGTGTGTGCGCGATCAGACGAAAATGTGTAAGCCGCATTGTCAAACACAGTAGGCATCGTGTTTTTCGTGCTATAGCATGCCGCATGCCAAAGCGGAAAAGAAACTCGAAAATTGTGCAAAGTTTGCGGGGCATGGATTAAAATTTTAAGTAGTCACTTCGTGATTTATTTTTGGTGTGTTTCTTTGCCATAATAGAGCAACCAGCCACCATTACACACGAAAATATACAATGCATTTTGTGTAGTGCAAATCAACTACTGCTTTGAGCTGTGTTTAACAATGTTTGAAAAATATTTTATGTATATATATACATATAGCGAGAATACCGGGTCCGGGTCTTCTAAAAAACACATAGAAAACAAAAAGAAGAACAGACGAAATTCATGGCACATCATCACATGGGCTCTGTGTTTGGCATATTAAAACATGAAAATGCACCACATAGACGAAAACTCTTTTAGTGCAGTTGAACTGAGCTCGCCTCGCCTCGCCTCGCCTCAGCTTGGTTTGGCTTGAAACACTCAATTCGCACATCGACTACTGTATACACCGCAAAACAATGATCGGAATTACGTGCAACAGTGGAGCGCAAACAAAATCGTGTTACATGTGGTAAGGCGATAATAAAATAATATGCAAATGGCTTGACCTTGTTATTGCTTTCTTTGGATAAAATTTATACCCGTTTCAAACGCCACTATATACGCAAATCCACACACACAAACACATACACATGTATTATATGCACAAAAATGGATTTCTTTCTTTCTTTTATGTACTCGTGCTTAATTTACAGAATGCAGTTGAGAATCAATTATTATATTTCTTACGTTTACATTTTAAGTCAAATATTTGCATTTCTCACTTGCCGATTCACTCTTTCTCGCTCTTTTACTACCTATTTTTTCTCTTCATATTACACGACCGTGTGAATCATTCACCGTCATTTTGGTGCGCTCAAAATGAGCTGTCAAGTACAAGGAAAATTCATAACATATGATCGATTTATGAAATTTGTGAAATAGATTCAGTACTCGAGTGCCGATTCAAACTTTGCCAACTATACACTATTGAAATTTATTAAGGCAAATCAAAGGCAGATAAAAGACCTTACGTGTGCAAGATGTATTTTTCCACAGAGAGCGCAAATCATTGGACATTGAATCTTGCAGTTTAATTTGGTGATTTTCCTTTAAACTCATTTCTTATTTAAAGATAAGCATTTAAGGGCAACATTCTTTCAAATTTTTTTTAAATAGAAATGCAAAAGAAAAAAAAATATCTTATTTTAAAAAATCATTTAATCTGTGTATGATGGAAATAAATCAATCGTTTCATTTTCGTACATATATAAAAGGTGTTGTCGCATTTTTCTCGCTAAATTTGGGTCATTGTGTCTGTCTCCGTATGCATATGTTTGTGGATCGAGATGATGTAATAACGTGGTGACGTTTGCGATGGCAAAAACTCCACAAGAAACGTAGTCAGGTTGGATTGTTGCTGGTTTTACAAACTGGTAGCTTTTGCCCGGATAAATTCGTTGAAGAATGTCAATTTGTTGATGATTAAGAGTTTTTCCACGTTTATAAAGCGAATCATAGATGAACACTCTATTCCTTCTGGCCACATAATGACTGACAATATAATGTCGAGGATGAAAACACAAAATTATTTGAATATCATTGCGATCAATGGGTACGGCCTTATAACGATCGATTGCTTGCGCATAAGCAGTTGGTTGCATATTCCAATTCGGAAATTGTTTTTTAACTAACACATCAATAAAATGATCTACTGCGAAATTCGAAAGTTCTGCATTCAGATTTGATATTTCATCGATCATATTTTGGACATCGTAGCCAGCCGTGTGTCCATCTATTTCATCGTCATAAATTTCAACAATTTCAAAAGCTGGCTGTACAATTGGTATGGGTTGGCCATCCATTTCATCGTCAGAAATTTCAATAATCGATTCTTGTGCGTTTGGAACGCATTTCAACAGTTTTTTCAATTTTTCCTCACTTTTAAAAGCAACATGAAGCAACAGATTTTCAAGCTCTTCCTTAGTTATTCTCTTATTTAAATAACAATAGTAATCATTTGTCTGACCATTGAATTCTATGCGAGGCTTCATATCTGCGGTTAATATTACTCTTTTGTAAAGGAGGTGATTCAAACCGTTCACCCATTCAAATATGATGCAATCTTCATTGTTAATTTGCAAAAATGCACATTTGTCATTTTCACGAGCAATTCCACTATTCATTACTGTTTGCATTATGTTATACATTTCATCTCGAATACTTTCAAATTCTTCCTGGAAATGGATAAACAGATTTTAAAAATCGTATTTTTTTTAAATATTCAAAAACTCACTCTAGCTAATGTAGCGCTTCTTGTTGTTGGCCCTCGTACAGTGAACATTTTTTATCTTTCTTTAATTTTACTAACAAATTTTAATTTTTCACGTTAACTTACAATTTCTTACTATAATTTTCTTTTAAGCAATTCAAAATTCGTCTTCACTTGATTATCAATTTTTGATAGCTAATCCAAAGGTAATTTGATCAGTTTGTTTTGTACAAAAATGCTATGATAAGTTATTATGTCTCTATTTCTAAGTTTCTAAGAATCCGAATTTAGTCATAAACTCTTAAAATTATACTATTATTTAATGCTAAAGAAAAAGTCTTATGGGAAAAAGTGCCATGAACTGGTTCAAAGTCAGTTCATCTGATGTCCAGAAACGTTGCTAAGTTTGAGTACAGTGCGTTTAGTTCGTCATCTTCGTCTTGGAATGGTAATTTCGGGCATTTTGGAAGCCATCAATATTTGAGGCATGTCACAATACTTTTTCCAATTATATTAAGTGTATGCGAAAAAGTCAGTTCATGTAGTCGCTTACATATTTAAATCAATGTGGAAATTTGTCAGTTGGTTACTTCTTTAAAGCTATTGAATGATATGTTAATACTCAGTTCAAATGTCTTTAGTCCGATGTAAACGGCAAATCAAATGACATAAAATAACAATGATGATACACACATATACATTTAAAATATGTTTGAGTAATACATAAAGCAGTTGACCCAATTTTACGCCTTTGATACCAATAAAAAAGTTTATGATGAATAACAATAGCAAGCGATACGATGACGACAAATGCGACACCATTCAGATTATGTGATCAATTAACAGCCTAGACAGTCAACGATAGGTAATTCTAACATAAAACCAACGCGCAAAGAAATCGTTGCCTCTTGTCTAAAAAAATAAACGAAAGTAGCAAAAAAAATCTAGCCATTTCCAAAACAAACAAACATCTTAATTATTCAAATAAAATTATTAAATGGATTTTATAGAAACACCATAAAAACAAATACTCGGACGCATGACAAAAAATAAAATTCGAGAAAAAGAATTTAGTTTGAAGCAAATTTAACGCCAAATAATTTAGACGAACATCATTATTCGGATCGCTACACAAATGAGCGTTTAAGTTTTATATAAGCTGCCGTACTGTGTTCTTGAAAAGTATGTGAAAAATTTATGACTTGACTTCAATTTGACGCGATTAAAATGTGCTGGTGTGTTCGTGATCAAAAGGGAAAAAACAATTATAGAAGAAAAAAAAAAACAGCGTCAACGGCATCATTAGATGTATAGAGAGAGAGAGGGAAAGAGAGAAAAAGCGCATTGCTGGCAAAATACAGCTACCTAGCTCATCGGAATGGCGGGAGCATTGAAAACCGAATTATATATATAGGTAAGTAAATTTGCTGTTTCTCACCGTATACAAGCATTGTGTTTGCACGGTTAAAATTATGGGAGACTCGTAATCGCACAAATCCAATGCATATCCACAAACACACACACACACACAGAGAGAGAGAGAGAGAGAGAGAGAGAGAGAGAGAGAGAGAGAGAGAGTCACAGATACAAATATAAGCATATAAACACTCAAACCAAAGCTCCAACGTATACACGCAACGATAACGATAGCGAAGGCGACCGCAAAACTATTTGAAGGAAAATGAAAATTTTTGCAAACAATTCGTTTCGTCGAAACAAAAAAAAAGTCAAGAGAAAAAAAAACACAAACAAAGCAAATAAAAAAAAAAAAAAACTGCACTAAACCACAGAATAACATATACACACTCACATATAATATACATCGTGATGCAGTGACTGGGCTATTGCTGCCGTACCACCAACCACAACAACAATTATCCAACTCATTTATTTGCCTAGATTGTTTTTGATGGGTATTTTTGCGTGCTTTTACACTATGTGCCTTTTCTATCTCCGTCGCTTTTGTTCTATTTTGTTTCGGTTTTTTTTTCTACGTATTTTTTTCGCGTTCCATCGAAACTGATTTTTCGTTACAATTTGATAGATATATCTCATTATTCACAGTACGATCCACAAATGAGTGTATGAAGAGCGTAAAACAAATACGTTTTGATTCATTCGTTCAACTAATAAGTGATACCTACACACGAGTGAAAAAAAACACACACACACAGAATAGAATCACATATCGCCAAACGCATGCATAAAATGTGTCGACTATGTTCTGGGCTGGGTAAGACGAAGCGATTGGTAAATGCCATTTGACAGAAACAGAAACACAATGTTCAGTTGTAATAAATGCTATTTAAAAAAAAAACGTAGTATGTATATAATCGTGTCTATTTAACATATGACCTTCAGTTAAAAGCTAAGATTGAGTGTGAGCGAAAAAAAAATTATTAATAATAGCACCACCAACACCAACAATAACAATAAAAACCGTACGCTCACACACACACACAGTGAATTAATCAATGCATATTTCCTGCTCATTAATATTTATGGCGATTGTTTTCCTTTTCCTCTTCATTCTCAATGGTGTAGTTCTACCTTTTTTTCTCTCTCTCTCACTGCTTCATTGCAAAATATATATATATTTATATATAAATAAAAATTTCTACCTTTTATTCATTACATGTGCGCACACGTCGGTGCTAATATACGAGAAGATATTGTGGTAAATATGAGTGACGGCGTTGTTTCGAATCGATTGAATTTGATTCGAATGTGACCAGTTGCAAAATGCACGACAACATAAAATAGAAAAGGACGGAAGAAAAACAACAGCCGCCTGTGTTGACTGGCAAGCATCACTCAATATATATCTTTTTTTTTTTTGTTCATTCGTAAGCAAAAATGAAATGCATACAATTATTTAAGTTTGAAATAATTGCATTAAAATTATAGAAAAAAATGTAAAAGCTTAAATGTGCGCATTCATACGCCAATCGAACGATGTTTGTAATCGACATTAAATACGCCAATGTGAAAATGAGTGCATTTGATTAATTTGTGCGAAATTATTAGTTTGTATTACTAGACACCGTTTAATTACATGCCCATATTTATTCACTTCATTTATTATACTACAATGTTTGTCGCCGTTTTTTTTCCCTCTTCACTGTCATTCAATTGCATACTCTAATTATTTGAATGATTCAATTAACTTGAATAATAATTAACACTTACCGCCAAATAAGTGCTTTGCACTATACCACACCGATGATAGCGCTGCGCTCTTTATCGATGTCCGCATATTTTTAGTTTGGCATCTTGGTCTACACCATTTCACAGTTTATTTTAATAATCTTGGGAGTTTTGCATTGGATAGAACCTTATATTTTGGAACAATCTTGTCGTAAACATATTTGAATGTGGCATTTTTTTCTCTTTTTTTTTCGAATATGAAAATATGATATGCACACGTCAAAGAAAAGACAAAAGGTGATTAGAATTGTAAGGTTTTAATGACGCCATAATAACAAACGTTAAACTATTTCTATCCATCTGATAATGAATGCGTGTGAGTTTTTTTTTTTGTTCTATCTTCGTCGCAATAAATTCTGACAGTCTGCCGGTCAAACTCATTAGATAGTCTGCCGACTTTGGACGATGTTGACGGTGACAGAAGACCTTAGAAGTGTGTATTGGAAAATACATGTATTCGCGTCTATTTCTATGAATTTTTGCTCATCTCATTATGCCATCGAATCGGGATATCGCATGTAATAAATGTAAGGCCGAAGCCCAATTATAAACTTCTATGGCCGTGGTATTCAATTCTTTATCTAAACCGTTTTGTAGAATTTGACATTAGCTAATATTTTAATATATTCTCGAAGAATTTTAAAGAGATTGTCGGTTTTAAGAGAAATTTATGCAAATTATTAACATTCTTTCTCTATTTAATTAAGAAAATAACATTTTGTGTGCTTTGCACTTATCATTTGCCATGGCTATTTGATTGTCTTAAAGACGATACGGCTACTAGGTAATAACCAGAAGCCAAGAGTGTGTGCAATGTTTAGCGCTATGGATCAGGCGAGAGAATAACACTAAAAAAATGGTTTCACTTCACAAACCAAAATTATCATCAAACCAACACAAAAATTCATGTAGTTAATGGAGTTGAAACATTTCTGTCGCGCGCGCGAGAGAGAGAGAGAGATATGTGTGGCGAAAGGAAATTATTTATTAACTTGATACTTGGTAATTTTGATAGAGAAAACAATAGCCAATGTTACAAAATATTATTACAGATATATTAATTGTTATCATGAAACAAAATGAATTTTAATATGACCATAAAAAATGGATACTCGCCAAATTGTTTTCGTTCACATCGTTCTCGGTCATAAATTTTTCGCATATGAAACTCTATTTCAATTGCACGATTATTATCAGTGTCAAGCACATGAGTGTGTGTGTATGAAGGGGTGCATTGTTATCTCATATTTAAATGTGTGATGAATGGGTTTCATGGTATTGTTGTTGCGACATTCTCTGTACCGATTTTTCGCGCTAAATATAGGTTAATGTGATAATTGATAACAATGTAATTAGATTCAATATGCAACAATGTGAAGAAGTGCAACGGTTAGATATGCGATACAAGTCAAATTTGTTGAATGAATTTCCATTTGAAGTTAAAAGAATGATGCGTGAAAATCGGTACGTGTGTATGATTAGGGGAGAGTCTAAAAATCTAAATGAGAAATCAACGCGACGACAAACGAGCAAGTGAAATGAAGATTCGGCACATAGAAGCACACAGACGGACCAAAATCAGCCACAATTCAAACTGAACAGCGAAAGGGTTGCTTTTATGCCGTAACGACTTTCATCCCAGTACTATTTAATTATGCATATATACTATGCAATGTGCTTGTGAACACATGATGCAATGAAGCACCCAATGAGGGAGTCAGGTAATAATATTTCATGTCTTATCATCTTTTTAGTTGTTTTTGGTTTTTCATTTTCTATTTCATAGTCGGCGGTTGTTGTTGTTGCTGCTGCTTATTTTTTTTTCTTCGTTTAAGACTTTGGTGCGTTCCTCTTGTGAAGTAGTCTACACCTTTTACAATTCGTTTTGGCGGTAAAACGAGAACGGGTAAGCAAACCGAGATAGTATTCATATATTTATTGCGTCGTTTGTGTATTTTAATGTTATATTTTCGTTAGTTATGCTGGCTGTCTGTGCGTGTGCGTGTTTTTTTTTGTGCGTGTATTGTCCCCATCGTTTTGAAGAGTGTTGCCTTGCCGTTTACTGTATGTATGTGTATTTTGTTAAAGCGAATAAAATGCACATAGTTTTTACAATGAATTTCATTTTGAACACGGTATTCTTGCGGGCTGATAGATAAAATTATTGCATGACTGATAAAAAATGAATAAGTTTCGCTTGTATTTCGGAGTAATCAGCTATGTCACCGACATTTAAATAATACACGACACTTGGAAAAACGCATAAACGTTGTTGTTGTTGTTTTTTTAAATGAATAAAATTCGTTAAAATGAGACGCGACGCAAAACAAAAAAAGACTTTATAATGAATTGATTCGAGTCCTTAGATAATGAAGTTCATTGAAAATTTTATTGCTTTAATTGATAAAACTAATAAAATATTCTGAATTTTGGAGCGAAATAAAAAAGTTATGGGAATGAGTTTTGGAATGATACAGAGGAAAGAGTTTCTTTATCAATGAAGTTGACACAAACGAGGGTGCTCATGTCTTTTGAAACGTTTGGCGCCATTTATGCACAATACATTTTCCGAATCGGTATTGCAATAATTGCCATCCGATTTCTGCGTTTTAAGCACAACAACAAAATGAAGAATATTCGCAACAATAGATCTTCTTCCTCTCCCGGATGCTCTAATTTAAAGTAGATGCTACGCAAACCCACTTTTATTGAACGTATTTCGGGTGTTTCTTGTTACAATTTGTTCAATTGCAACGAGATAAAAAATAATAAGAGACATTTATTTTAAGTTCTTTTGGGATTTGAATGAAAAGTTCAAAAGAGTATACGAAAAGACGAAAAAAAAAACGAAATAATGTTTGATCGGTAACCGGGAATGGGCTACAATATCTTATTAGGCTGAACCCCTCGATGCGATTTGATGCAATATTGTGCAAGCCCAAATCTAACCATCATTCGCACCAAAATCCATTTACGATCACACTTTAGTGACACCACCACTGCTAGTACTGTGTTCTGTTCGTACGAAATTGTTCGTTTTCACTTTTAATTTTAAAACGCTCATCCCGCTCAAAGGGTAGATAACGTTTCATTACACATGAATCCCTTGAGGGTGTTTTTGCGCCGCTCAAATGAACTTAACAATTTCACGACAAAAAAGCAGGGTGTTTAACATGGCGCATACATACACACACATACCCAATTCGATTGAAACGAAAAGAAAATGATTATGCTGGCGAACGAAAAAAACACACACACAGAGAGAGAGAGAGAGATAGACAAACAAAAGTGCTGACTATCAGACACAATTCAGTTCCCTGTTCTATTTTAGTTATGCGCCTCGTTCAATGATCGACACCTCAATTCATGTGCATAATCAAAAATAATAGCAATTGAGAAAAGGCGAACAATGGCAGTGGGGCACGACGAACATTTAGACGTTTGTCTATTAAGTCTTTTTGATGATAACAACAACAAAAATAATAATAACAACAATTTGATGTTGCATAGTCAATATGCCGTGCGCTTTATATATGCGATATACTCAAATTGGCCTTCTATTCTGTACTGTTGTTGTCGGTTGCATAAATTAAAGTGCGTAACGTTGATTAAGTCGTTATAAATTATCATTTTTTTTTCCTTCTTCTTTTGCGTCTGATGTCTTTTTTATTTAACTTTTATGATTTGAATTACATATAGTCTCATTTTGCATCTTTTCTACATCTGGATTTATTCATATGCGTAGCGGATGTGCATAACTCTCAGAGGTAATTTAGATACAGCTAGTTCCTTCTTCTTTTTTCTGTATATGATGTTTGCTGTGCGAATTTTAGATGTGAATCACAAATTGAATTCAATCTTCTTAATTCATTTACTCTGACTGGTTACGTTGTTCATATTGAAAGTAAATTAATAAAAGTAAAATGTACGCTCTTTTTACGCCGCGTTTACTTACATTAAGAAGCTGTGGCTATTCACACATTGTGCATTAGTCAAAATATCAATTTATCCACAATCCTTTGGCTTGATTCGTATGCATAGTTAAAGACTAATACCTGGCACACATGTGATTATGTGCTAAATAATGTTATTCCTTTTTATTCTTCAAAAGACGGAATCGTGCTGAATGAATTTCGTGAGTAATTTTTTGCCCATGCTTTTTTCCCTCTCTCTCTCTCTCTCTCTCTCTCTCTCTCTCTCTCACCTCATCTTCTTCATTCTATCGAGTACTTTATTTTCGCTTCTTAAAATTGAACGAGATTAAATAGCTTGCTGTTGAGCTCCTGACCAACAACAGATAGACAAAGATGCGTCTTGTTTGTATGTATGTTTGTTTTGTTGATGACATGAAGCTAAAATAATAATAATTAATACTCGTGAGTGAAACTCTTCTTTCTTCGATGATTTTATCGCCCATCGCCATTCACAAGCACGATTCTTCTGATTCGCCAAAACTTTTTCCATGTAAAAGTGGCTGAACGAGCGCACTCACAGCATTTTGACACGAACCTTTTGGCAGGCAACGACTTGAGAGTAAACGAGATCGCGAGAGAAAGAGAGAGAAAGAGGGAAAATTATAAGATTGCGCGCGTGAGTGCATGTTTTGTGCACCATTTGTACGTGGTACAAAATGTGCTTTGTTATGAGCCCGAATTCGGCTGTTGCCCTGTGACGCTACATATCATCAAACACCAACTGGATGAATGTGTCTACGACTAAATTATAAAGAAGAAAAAACGGAAATGCATCTCACAAAATAAAAACAAGAACTGCTACTAAATTTGGCTCGATTAAATCTTTCTTTGAATTATTAAAGTTTCCAACGTTGGTTTTTCTTTTATTCTTTCCTTTTTACCTTACGAAGAAGGCTCAGTGAAAACAAAGGCGACATTTTATTCAGATGAAAACGAAAATCGAAATCGAATGAAACTCCAGCACAGCAACAGAGAAAGGAAGATATCAAATACACTCTCGCTTCACGAATGTTAGCAACAACAGCATACGTTGCGTAAAATGCAGAGAAACATTTTGAGCATATACAATAATACGATTCATAAATCAATGAGTTCATTGAGTACCATTGGTTTTGTCCCAATAGTTGAACTTATTGATGCATTTCGAATCGACAAATCAAATGTTGCATCCGTCAACCGTCACACAGCAACGAAAATTGAATATTCTCTGCACTGTCTCTTTCATGACATTATCATAAATCTTCGAAAAAACTATTTCGATTATTTGCTGGAATTTCAATGGTTATTCAACGATCGCAGGAGACACAACGTTCATTTCACTTCGTTGAATTTATGGGTGGATTAAAGCAAGTTGGTGCTCCTTCGGTAGCAATTCTATATCATTTTCAAGGCATGCGCGAGCATGTGAGTGATCACCAAACACACACATTCTCTCTTTCTAATAATAATTTTCAAATCATATTCATATGAAATGTGTAAATTTTCCCTTGTCTGGCAGGCACAATGAAATCGAATGCAGGTTGCATTTGTATGTATCACCTTGCCTATTTCTTTTCATTTGAAGTTGAATTTATATATATGAACGAATCAAATCTTACCTTCTTACTATAAATCAGATAACGAATTTCAGTTTTACTTTTTATGACTTCAAAATTCATATCTGATTTTATTTTGTGTCTGTGAAAAAAAAAACACAAAAAAAAAAATATTATGAACAAAACCAAAACGGAAAAAAATATCGTTCAGTTGGCGCGCGTTACGTTTTTCTTTTTCTTTCTCTTATTCTTTTCTCGTTGGGTGTTTTTTTTCTCTTCTTTTCGTTTTTTTTTCTTTTGTTGTGTGCAGGAGTTTCGGTTGCCATTTGGATGATAGAAATACGCGGGCAGTACAATCGATTCGGCATATTCGTACAAATCGCGCGCACAAAACAAAGAACATTCACGCCAAAAGAACAAAAAAGTCATAATCCAAAAGAGACAAAACTCTGAGTATTTGTGAAGCACATAGTGCACACAATATACAAATCACATACACAACAATAACAACAACAAAATACATTTCAAGAATGAAGAAACAACGAAGCGAAACACAACAAAAATAGCATACGCACACACACCGGAAACCAGATAAACGTGATCTCCCGAATGGGTCACAGGAACGATCGTACGTGATGCAACATTACAGACATTGGCTTTAACAGAAAAATTTACCATTTTTATATTTCATTGTCATATCAAGAAGCATTCAAAACAAAAACGAAATAGAAGCGGAGAATTGCAGCAGTGACGGCATTAAGTCAACGACAGAGAGAGAGAGACATTGGCAACAATTGAGATCGAGCTAATGAAACTATGCAAAAAAAATGTTCATATCTCCATCTCTTGCTATATATACTCCTTGTATGCTTTTCAGCTATTGTCGGCTAAATTGAGACTGAAGGTGATACATAATTTGGAGTTCGTTGATTTCTTTACCGGAGTTCTATTGTTCTCTCTTCAATTCAATTGCAGAAACAAAAGATGCGAAAAATGCAATCCAACCGACAAAAACCCATTGCGATTTGTTTTTTTCTTTATTTTTTATTTTTTTTTTTATTTTTTTTTTTTTGATAGCGAACAAAACATTGAAAGAAAGTAAGAACTCATTTTCGGACGATTTATGTTGGTCAAAAATGAACAAAATTTCTTCGAAAATCGTTTCGAAATGAAGAAAGTCAACACAAAGTCTTGCGGTTTACATAAATAATGGATTGAAAGTAACGATTTAAAGATATTAATTTTTTTCTCTTCATAAATCCAATTCAACCGAACTGACGAATCGATTTTTTAAAAAGAGTATACATTCAACGACTTTGTGTTGTCATTTCCTCTTCAGATGATAGATGAACGTCATTTATTGCTGACTTTATCTTATTATTATTTTTATTTCGTTCGTTTTTGCAGAAAGAATGTGTCTTTGTCGTTAGTTTATAAATTCACATTTCTGTATTTTGATTCGTGTTCACACTGTTAGCCCAAAAACATTGTTCATTTTATAATTTATTTGCGTTTTTATATGTGCTCTCTCGTTCTTCAGTTTCAAGTTGTGCTGCTTGTTTCAGTCACCATCAAGCATTATAAATTTACAAACGAATAAATACTATTTAAAATGTTTAAAATCCAAATGTTTATGACTCAACTGAGAATCTCGTGAAAACCAACGAAGGAAATCGAAAAACTTAAGACAAAGAACCAATGAAATGAACAACAACAATAACAATAACCAGCGCAACAATGACAAGAACAAAAATGAAAGAAACGAAACAAAATCATACGGCCAAATCATAACCCATATCTATTTTAGCCCCCGCCATAAATAAGTTTTCATTCGGAAATATGTAAGAGCTACAAAGTTGGCCCATTGTTTGTACATATTTTAGTCAGTTTATTCACACAAAATTATAAAACATAAGCAAACGAAGACATGAATGACGATGACAACGACACAATGACAAAACAATAACAACAACAACAACGGCCAAAATAAAGGAATGAACAGCATAGCAAACGAACTGAACCAAATGTGAAACAACCAACAACTGACTGGCACAAAAAAAAAGAAGAGAGAAGTGCGACAAACCGACCGAAAAAGAGATGTGCAACAAGTAGCTAACAAATTATGTAAATAAATGCACAAATCTGTTGTATATAAAATATTGAACGGAATAAAGACAAAAACTGATCCTGAATACATTAAAATCGGCAACACTAGGAATACATCCCAAAGATAAATACACCAAGGCAACCAACAAAGTGAAAAGATGTTGTACACCATTTAAAGGCATTTAAGTCATACCACTAGTACCATAGCCGAGACAATTGAAAATCATTCCTCATCATAAACATATTCCAAGTCATTTTTTTCTCTTTAAGTTCAGCGCACGGAGCGAAGCGGGCCCAAAAGAATGAACGATTGGAAGAAAGACACCAAGAGAGCGAGCGAATCGAGAGAATCGCTGTATAAATGAAAAAAGAATATATTGCAATGTAAAAGGAATATGTGTTCGAGGATGGTATCCAGCCAGCAAATATATATCACATGCTAATGAGAACAAAGAAATTTGAAGATGATTTGAAAGCACATCCGAAAACAAGATACTCAAGATGGACATGTTGCATAATGATAATCGCTTTATTATATAATTTGCATTTATTTATATTTGTAATTCAGTTCGAGATGTGAGTTTTTACACTCGTAAACAATGAGTGAATGAAAAGAAGACGAGAAAGAGAGAGAGAGAAAGAGAAACACACACACAACCGGCTGAATGAAGAACAAATTAAAGTCGGCACACTTTCCTTTTTTAAGAATTTAAATTATGCAT
This sequence comes from Contarinia nasturtii, assembly GCF_009176525.2. Taxonomy (NCBI): domain Eukaryota; kingdom Metazoa; phylum Arthropoda; class Insecta; order Diptera; family Cecidomyiidae; genus Contarinia; species Contarinia nasturtii. The sequence goes on from NW_022197768.1 coordinate 4,034,023, forward strand.
TTTCTCAAGAGCACCGTATACCACATTTCGTTCATGCACACAAATACACGAGACAATATTTGTATTTCAAAACTTAACCATAAAGCAAACGAAAAAGGTAACCGTGAAGAAATCAGGGGCAATTAAATCTCAAACTCACACTACAATGTTTTGTGCCCAAAACGAAAAAAATAATAATAATAAGAGATGCGCCCGACAGAGACGGGAACCAAGACTGCAACGAAGAAATACGATAATGAGATGCATCACTAATGTCATGTGGTAAATTATAAATTATCATATGAGAAGTGGTAACAATCCGATGTTTGAAAAAGGCAAGTGGATGATACTGTTACATATCAAAAGAATATATAAACGTTGAACATGCATTTTCTTCCTTGCGCTTCTTCTTTTTCTCAATTCGGGTTCGGTTTCATTTCGTTTTGTGGTTTTTTTTTCTCGTTCTTCTGAAAGAGTGAGAGAGAAAAAAATTCATAAACAGTAGCTACCTGTTGATGTAAATATATTAATCGCATCCGATGAATAAATTATTGAGTGATTTTACAGCGTCTACATACACAACGGGATTCCAAATTTGCATGGCTTATGCAGATTTCTGATTCCGTTCTATTCGATTCACTTTCAATGCCCACGACGAAATTGTTGACAGAGTGTGTCCGAGACACAAGGACTTATGTGTAAATAGTTCTGTTCATTATCGATGCACAGATCTTTTTCCATTAAAACGAAGATTATTATGAGTGTTGTATCGATCCGAAATAAAAGTGAGAAGAAAAATATTATTTTAATGTAAATATTTAATGGTTCACACTTTTTTTTTATTCGTCATTCGAATCCATCATTTTATATGCGAATAGTTTTTGCGATGAAACTTACACAAAGTGGCAACTATTGACGTCCGACAAGTTCCTTAACTGTGCATGCTGTTTCACTGATTCAAAAGAAGTCTAGAGGCAGAAAAAACCTTATATTTCACATGGCTAAATGTACATGAACTCATATGAGGTGTGTGTAAACGATAATTTGCATTTTTTTTTCATCTTCAATTATACGCGAAAAAAGTGCTTGAACATCCGTGTACATTGAACAAGTACTCGCACACGCACGCCTCAAAAGCAGAGCACATTCAAAATTTAGTGTCCAGCCAACATGATAAAGCGGTAAACTCTAAACGGACAAAGAAACAATTCTTTTTTTTGTTGCAAAATAAATTTGAATATGCTAAACTACAGGCCCAAAATTTATGCAACATTCATATGTATCTGGTGAATGGTTTTTCCTGTGAGGCATATCATATACAGAACTTACGGTTTTTTTTATGAATCACAAGCAGTTTATTTGTCCTCAGTTTTTATGTGAAAGCATAGGCGCCAGGAGTGAAAAAGAAAAGGGAAGGCCCAGTACAAATTGTTTGAAGCAAAAACAAAATAATTTCTTTTTCAATTTTTGACCTTTTTGCCACTTTTAATAGACAATAAGTCACCATTGATTTGATAAACTTTTCTCTCTCAATTTTTCGTCAGATTTCAGATTCTTTGCGCGCAACCCATGTGTATAACAGAACAAATGACATGAGAAACAAAGAGACGACGAAAGACTAATGGTTTCTTTTTTTAAATCCATTCGAACAGTCGATCACATTAATAGTTTCAATTTTGATGGCACAGAAAAGGTATCGATGTTGGCTTACAAATGAAGTGGTTATTCCACCTGAAATCTTGTATAGCGATTGGTATTATTCGATAACGTGTCGGTAATGTGATGTGTTTCAAGTCGAAATCTGTGAGAAACTAAATGGAAAAAAAAAATCCCTAACGGTAAATCGTTTTCTCATCGGTATTAACACGATTGAGCGAAAGGGAAAAAAGCATGTCTGGCAAAAAAAAAATTTCTAATCGTTGACACACCGAAAAACGGTCGATAAATACACTATCCCACACATACATTTTATGTAGCCGTTGCGAACGAATAAGCTTGAGAGAGAGAGCGAGAGAAAATCCATTCCAAAAGTGACACGGCTTTGTAGTACTTTTTTTTAATTTGTGGGCACATAAACACACGCACATGCACGCAACATAACAGAAGGTTATCAAATTTCTGAAGTTTTACGCAAGATGCGCCAAAGATGTCAAAGATTTTCAAACCATACACGACAATATGAAGCGATTCGCTGTGTAAAACATTGCTGATATATCCATATATATCAAATCAAAAACATGGCAACTGCATTAGTCTTATTCGTATTATACACAAGTCACATATCGATCGAAACTAGCCCGAAAATCCTAATTAGATCTCGTCTCCATTTACGTAATGACAGCTAGGCATGTTGCAAACATAGCTGAGCTGTATCTTGACGACATCACCAATGATACATTGTTTATTCCGTATTTTTGTTTATTTCGAAGTGAAAGAGAAGGAGAGAGCACAAGAGAGATGTTTCAGTATCGAATTGATCTATGCGACTCTTTTTCACAGGTACACTCAATATATGTATTAATAAAAGCACTACATTTCGATTTATTCTACCTCACCAATGATACTTTCAATCGGTTCGATTGTCACCAGGTTTTTGATATTGTGAACTGCACCTTGCGACATAAATCAATAATCTGTTTTCAACTGTTTGAGCCATTGTTGTCCATTGCACAACAAACAAAAAACCAAACCGGATCCGACCAGTGGATTTCGGCAATATGTCGCTCGAACCAGCCTATCGATTTCGGCGATAAAACTGGTGATTGGAACCTATGATAGAGAGGCTTAACTCAAGTATAGACGATTATAAGCATTCCATTTTTATTTATGGAATAAGTTCGACTTTTCGGCCATATATTTATGGCCTATGTATTACAGGTTTTCTCCATTTTATTCACATCGAACATCATTAGATATACAATATTTACCATGATTTCTCCATTTAGTTTGTAAAAATTTGGTTGTTTATGTTATTGTCGTTCTTTTCTATCGCATCGAAGTCGAAAGGTATATTTATACTAATATATTTATACTAAAAAATCTTCCCAGTAATCACTTTGATAAATCGATAAAGTGAACGCAACATTTGGCTGGATCAATTCGGAGAAATATGCTTATTTTTGTTTTCACAAAAAACAACAACAACAACTTTCGAATTGGGTCGGCGTTCGAATCATGAGAAAAAAAGAGTTGAGTGTGGATCAACTTGTTTAACAGATTTGCAAAGAATCTTCATTTGAATTTCAAGTTGAAGCGTTGCTTCGCACATAAAATTCACACGATTGGAAGTCAACGGAAGCAGAATGTTGCATCGATGAAAATCGATGTAAGTGGCCAATATTGCGTGCACCAGGCGATAAATATCCGTCATTGATAAACGCTCGATCATAGTTCGTTTAGAGAAAGAAAAAAAGGCAAATTAAGCATTTTATATAATTTTATTGTAGAGTATATGCGGCACGTGCTCATCGGCAATTGGAAAGAATCAACACGAATGGACGGAATGCTGTGTACAGCGCACAAAAACGAATTCGATTATTACGATCGGTCAACAATAATATCATCGAAGAAAATCTTCATGCAAGAACCGCGAACGGTCTGCATAATTGATGAAACGCTTCTTGTATTCGGTAAACTATCGTGTACAATGTAAAGATAGTTGTTGCTTCGTGTTATATTGGTTGACCAATTCCCTATACAACCATTCGTTAACGTATTTCAATTTATTGTTGAACAAAATGCATTTTCTTTTAAACATGAGAAAAAAGTCATGATGGATGATTTTAATAAACACATTTATAGCCGAACAATTTTCAATTATTAAGTGGTTATGCGCACATAAACAATCGATTTGGTCAATTAATGTTTAAGCCACTTAGGCTTAACAAAAGTTATTAGATAATTTAACGGCAGTCTTCTTGTAATTGTTTTTGAGAGTACTACATGGAACGAAATCTTCATTATTTAACACAAAAATGGCAACACAAATGGAAAATCCATACGATTTATTAGATATTCCATACTTTAAAGGCAGACTGTCAAAATTTTATGATAATATGCTTACAAGCTAGAACCAAATTGAAAAACATTGGATGGGAAAACTAATAGCAAAATTCAAATTTACCAAAAAACAGAAAAACATTCGATTTGCAATATATTAAAATTTCAAGTTTTAT
>NW_022197768.1:4048176-4154039 GCF_009176525.2 Contarinia nasturtii
GGGTGCACGTCCGTGAAAGAATTGTGTAACAACCCTTCTTTGTTATAAATATAATTTATTTTTAATGACAACGGTTTATGTGCCTGTTCGTAAGAAAGATGAAAAAAAAAGCATTTGAAGTTACAATCACTAATATTTGAAGCTATAAGGTAAAGATGTGCTAACTCCAACAACTACCTTTTCAAAGAACACTGATCGACGAAATGTGGTATGATTCATGCGTATAGCCCATTTTTGTTTTATTTTACAGCGGCTGCTTTTCGATTATGGCCAATTTTCTACATTAGATATCTGCAACGGTGAACAAACAGCCACAATAATAATAACACCGAACAACCGTGAAATATCCCTGATTTCAACAGAACATATCAATTTTCATCATTTAATAATAACCTATGCTATATTGTCGGTATACATGTGTGTTCCGTATTCATGGTTCCGTTGTCTTTAAGGCACATCGTTTTACCAAAAATTGCGATTGAAAACTTCATCGCCTAAGGATTAACTTAAAACCAAGTCCATCGTTTTTTTTTTGTTGAAGAGTTGAAGATCAACTCATACATACACACACATATATATACACAATAGATAATTTTCTGCGAATTTCTGACGACCGCTTAAAAACGATCGTCGAAAAATAAAGGGTTGAAAAAATATTTGAGAAAAAAAGTAGTTTTTTTCACTGTTGAGAAGAACAACCGTTGTTGTTAAATAACAATATTTGCATGGGTCACAATGTTTCCATGAGCATACCACTAAAGACGGAACGAAAACGTAATTTTCATAACAAAAAATCGTGGAATTTCACACATCAACTGAACTGGACAAACGTTGAGAATAGTATGTTTGAGGGCGAACAACGGCACAAATCAACTAAAAATATGTCTACTTCATCACGTTGATAATTATGAGAAAAACGGAATACTTGTCTATGACCAGTTTTATGCATGTTCATCCAGTTCATAATCAGGAGCATCATTCGAGTGATTTCGAAGCGAGAGAAGGAGACCAAAATCTCTCAATTGGAAATGATTACGTGTGATGGATGCTTAGAAACCAGATCGCATTGTGTGTCATTTGTGACACAAAATCAGAAAATGCCTTGCTCGGCAAGGACCTTTTGGACAATTTCTTTATTAAAAAAACCAACATAGGTTCGACCTTTCGAAAAAGGTTACGCTCAAAGTATTGTTCCAAAAAAACAACATCTAATAAATGTATTTTAACTCTCATTCTCTCTTTTCACTTTGTTTGGAGTTCAACTCATCGGTGTGACAGCGAGATGAAACATGAGAAAAACTGTCAGATCATTTGAAAATACAAAACAAATTCGATAAACAAGATTACGTCAAACAGTAGTTAAATTCTCAATTTTGGTTGACGTTAGTTATTTTAGCAAAGTATACTATCTGGATTATCGATTCGAACAAAGTGACTATTGCCGTCGAAATACACACATCATTTGAATGTAGAACATGTTCATTTGAAGAAGCAGAAAAAAACACCGATTGTCGATAACACGTATTCCATGTCAATGCTCGATTGTCATCAACAACAGAATGAACTACCAACAATAACTATTGATAAAAATTCAAAGGCAAATGAATGCGGATAGATGTTTCATGTGTGATACACATAACGATTATTGTTTATCATGAAGCGCATCAAAAGACAAAAAAAAAACAGTGAACGAGACAAACGTTTTAAATCGCATTCGAAAAGTTATTATTGCCATCGAACACACATTTATTTACATTAAACGGATTTTATGTAGCTCAGTGTTTTCTTGGCTGACGAAAAGATGCTGTACACTGAAGGTGAAAGAAAATGAAAAAAGATCGACTGTTCAGCGGCCAATGAAAAGCAGTCAACACACGCAAACAATGACAGTGTGCAAGACGCAACAATATGAATAATAATAGAAGAATAGCATCGCTTTTCCCACACCGCAACTTTTCATGCATCTTGTTCTTCGACCATCGAGTTTCGTGGCAACTATATTGTTCGTATTGTTAAAATACAAACAAAACTCTCATACGAACCGGGTGCCTTGTTCTGCATGCGTCAAAATGAATCCAAAGCAAAAGGACCATATCCAAATCACAAATACATCCATTCGGGCGGCGTAAAGACATGTACAGGCCAAATACCGATATACATGTGAAAGTTTTGTCGATGAGTTGATTATTTTTGTATTAGTTTTGTTGACCGACGCGATGAATTGAAACGAAAAATAAAACGGCAACATAATAGACGCATTATTCTTATCTATACAGGTTTTTCGTGTGTTCAAAAGTAGTTTTTTCCGCCGCTTCACGGTCAACACAATCAAAAACCATGGGTTTTTTTTTTCACTCACGATTTTTGCTTCCTTCATGAATCGCTTCAAAGACGCCGGATTCGTGCGATGCGCATAATACACGTTGATGTTTTTTTTATAGAAAAAACAAACCCTTACTTTTGTTGTTGCGTGTTTTTTTTTTTTTTCATTGAAACTCTCGCTGATACTATTGTATTCTCGTTGATTTGGTCTGGATTTCAATATTATTGTATGAGATGGTTCTCCCTCTATATGGTATGGCTCTTTTTCAGCAATTTCACAAGTTTTACATACAAAATTTCAAGAGCAAGAGAAAAAAAAACAACAACGAGCGAATACTTACAACTAAAATAGACTCTAAACGAAAGAAAACTAGATTTCTACCCTTGATAACCTCGAAAAATCAATTCGAAAGGTTTCGATGAGATAGACTCTCACTCTTCCTTGCCTTTATAATTTGACGCTAGATCGGTTTGAATATACAATCTGTTTTCGATGGCATTTACGAGAGAATAAAAAAAACGACGGCATGTACTTTATGAACATATCGTGGAAAGACGGGCACTTTTAGATAGTGAAGGAGCAAGAAAGAGAGTGAGAGAGAAGTACAATCGACAACAAAAGAAAATCAAGAAATAGTCGTTCAGAGGCGACCGAATAATATACGACAGAGCTCAGTAAATAGATAGAAGAAAAATTGAAAGGAATATTCTCCATAACTGAACCGAACGACTTTGATTGAAGCGCAAAAAGAGATAGTTTTATATTTTAATAGAATCTAGTCGCCGTTGTTGTTTTCGCTATGCAGAGAGATGACCTCAACTTGACAAATGAAAAAAAAAAAAAAAAACGACGAAAGGGAACAACAAAAACCAGTTCAGGACTTCATTGTATAGTTGAGTTTGCCGTTTCATTGGCGTTGAAAATCTTACGCATTCTTTTCTTTGCAAGAGGTCATATGGTGGTGACATTTCCTTTCTTTTCGGACGAACAGCGAAGAAAATGCAAACTAGTCGAAAAACAAAAAGTACACACTCACACATAAAAAAATGGCTTGAATTTCCATTGCGCACACAGACTTTGCTTTGTTTATTTTCACTTCTTCTTCCACTCTCTTTTTATCCGCAATGCTTCGCACTTTTTCGATTAGGGAAAATTCAAATCTGATTAAATTTTGACGAAAAACATGTAATGCGCTCGTTTTATGAACCAATAATACTATTATCTGACAACACATTACTTGTTATATGTCACGCAAGAGAATTTAATATAAAATGCGGTCGGTCGTCTTTGTCGTTGAATCATAACATTCAACAACAACAACAAAAAGCATCTACGTGTCGTCAAACTAAAGTGCTTCGATCAAACTGAAGAGTTCATGTATTTTTTTTTTTGTTCATTCAAAAATATATATATGGAATAAGGCAATGGACTACTGTGACATTCGGTGCTTTGGGCACTCTGTAATTAGACCGAACTCGCAATTTAATTCAAGCCGTTTTGCAAGTGACTTCTTTTTCTTATGCAGACCCTTCGGTGTCTCACACTGCACATAATTTTGTCATGATTAATGATCAAACTGGAAAAATGACATAACCAAGATTTCACTTTTCACATCAAATCCGATGGCCGAACAGGTTTTGCATACATTAATGCGATGATGAATGATTTCTAATGTGTCTCTCTCTATGTATATATTTTTTGCGCTGAATATTTTTCCGCCATTCTGCTGTAAGGATACAAGTCCAGCAATGGCAACTGCAAACCGTTTTACGTCGCATTTTGACTTCTATTTCGCAATTCAATTGTTACGTGTTCTTGGCGTTGAGAATTTCAAGCCGAAAAAAAATTTACGACATAAAATGTTTGATACGAAAAGTGCAGATTGCGGACAATTCTCAAACACTTCATACAGACACAGTCTTATAGCCCATTGCCGCATACTGTGTATATAATCAACGAAATGGCTTTTCGTATGACTTTCTGGGAGCAAATTTCGAAATTCATCCATCATTTTCATTTAATCCCTTTGCATTGATAGTTCAATGTTGCAAACCGAAAAGATAGAAACAAAAAAAAAAAGAAATCAGCAGCAGTTAACGAATCGCTCGCGATTTATCATCGAATGAACTCACTGCAGTTCAACTGCATTACTGCAGATGAAACAAATGTTCACCACCACACCAACATAATAGTTTTCAGGGAAGCGAATAAAAAAAAATCGATCGGAGAAAATACGTGTTCATTTTTTGTGTGCTGCTTTGTCAAAATCAACCACATTCGACCCCGTTGAAATAATCTGAGGTAATGAAGAATCATAAAAGCTAAATACACAAATATTGCACATGAAAAGAATACAATCGCATTGAAAAAAGACAACACAACCGAATTGCGTGCAAATCCAAAGTGCATGGTGCGTTTTATTACGTCGGTTCTTGTTTTTTCTTCGAAAAATTGTGTATTGCCATTAGCTAAGGGTTAATCTTTAAGCCTATGTTCAATAGACTTTTTTGGACGTTTCTCATTTTTCTTCATTTTTCCTCTTTCTTTCCCGAAAATGTTTGTGAATAGCTCAGTGCAGCGGCTTAAAAAGTTAGATTTATGTCTACAGCTATCATCATTCTTCGGTACTGCAACTGACTCGAGCATTGTTATTGCCGTGTTTTAATGCGAATATATTCGGCGCGCTACAACAGAGCTCATGCTTGTTGGACGTGTGTGCGCGCAAGTTTTCCTAACAAACACACTTACCAATTGAATCAAGGGTAAGTAATAACAACGAAACACCAAATAAACAAGAAATAAACAAGTCGAGAAAAAACAATAATGGAAACGGCAATGACACAACAATAGTCTCTCGTTCTCTCTCTCTCTCTCTCACTTTCTTAATTCGCAAAATGCAATTTTTATCCGCCTATAGTTTCAATTTCTTCACTTTTGTGCGGTGTGCACGTATCGCAAATAACGTACCAAGTCTTTTCAGTCTCGTTCGGAGGGTTTCTCTCTTTCTGCGTGTGTGTGTGTGTGTGTATAGTTTTGTACGTCTAACGCAATTTTACAGCAACGTTGTTAGTATAACAATAGGAATAGACATTTACGATCGTTTAAGACTAATAATGCTACCTATTGTGAGCACCAAGAAACTGTCTAAGTGCCTTCGAACAAACATAAAACGCTTGAAACAGAAAAAAGTAAATACGTGATACGCCGTCCGTTTGTATTACCTCATTTAATATCAGATTTAACCCTCATCGAATTCTCAATACCGAAAACGAGCTGTGATAAGTTCTATTTGTTTTTTTCTCTCATCAATATAGTTTATTAAATTCAATATATTTTCATTAGCCGATTTCATTGCCTCTTCATCAGAATATCTATTGGCTTATTAAACTTATGCGCGATCAGTCATTACACAGTAAGCGATGTATTCACATTCAGATGATTGGTACATATTTCCAGTCATCAATAATAACAGTAATATTGTTGGCTGAAACTGACCACCATTTAAGTCATCATCGTTGGAACTGCCGTAAACTATCCAGGCATTCAATCATTTGCAAAAATGTCAATGCTCGTGAAATGGGCTTGTTGAAAATTTCAATAATTTGCATTATTCTTGCCATTTACACCTTATAGCCATAATGCTTTTGTTAAAACTAATGCCATGAACCAAAACCAATATATTTTTGTATTCATATGAATGCCAAGTTGAACGCCACTAGATATGAAATTTGCAACAGATACCAATTTATGGATCGTCTTTTGCATGACTAATTGTTATGGTTTTATTGGCAAAAGATTGTGAATCGAATTTTTTTTTCGAAAATGCAACGATTTTTCCATTTGATATCAATTTTAAGATTATGAATTTTGTGGTGTGCGTTTAATAGACTGTATGTCATTATCATAATAATGTGCATCACCGAGAAAATCATGCGTTTATCTCAATCTACTCTCTCTCTACTCTGAATGGGATATTCACTTCATGGCAGTCACAGTATCTTGTGAGTTGAAAAAAGAGGCAATGCAAACACGTGTGCATTGTATGAGCACCGTGTTCAGACGATCGCCGAAAAAAGGCGAACAGTGAAAAGAATACAGCATTTCAAGATAATTTTTGAATGACAATAGAAACGACAATGCGTTTTACGTGACATATCGTAGTTCACGCATCGTACCCAAGTCCATTTGTTTACATTCAACATTCGAAAAATGCCATGTACGATTTATACAAATCTTCGGTCACAAAAGCAATGTCATTGTTGCTGTTCGCTTAGTAAGTTCTTCTCGGTTTTTATTTTCTGCCTTCTATTCATATTAATCGACATAATCACATCCAAAAAGAGAGAAAAAGTGTTCCATACATTTCCAACTGGGAACCGTTCAACACCGACATCATCGGCATCAAGAGGCATGAAACAAAAACGAAATTATCAACAAAATAACAAATCGGATGAAAATGTGTGTTCGTCGTATGTGATACATTTATCTTTCAATGCATCGTATTTCAATGCATTCAATATTGCACTATGGTTATTGCATTCAGCGTTTAAAAGAGACAATGTTTCACTTTTATTCGATTCTTTTCATTTTCATATTGCATATTGCATGCTTGGATAGACTCAATTGAAGGCTTTATTTTCTCTAAATTGCTGTGCTCGACACACACATACACACACACACCGAATGTAATGAAAATGAGCAATGGAGACATCGTCACATTCGACACTTAGAAAATAGAATTCTTAGTAAATTGAATGAAATGCAATGAAAAGAGACGACTGACACATGAATGTAAGTGTATTCCTCTTCGTCTCTTAAACAAATTGTATTTGCCTTTTGTTGCGCGTGCGCATATGTTTATGCGTCTGCGATTCTCGATTACTTCACACTCAAAATTGCTCGTTTAAAACACCTTTTTTATGTTTACTTTGCCACGCTTTTTGTCGATTATTCGCATTTTGCAAATATTATGGAAAATTGTTTCTAGTGAAATTGCTCAATGGAGATTTTATGCATCAAGAATTTATGGATTGTCGCCACAAACGAACATTGTGTGTCGCGCAATCTCTCTCTCTCACTCGCGGGCGCTTGCTTATTTTCTTGCTTCAAAAGAAATTTACTCGGAACCGAAGATTAAGGATTTCCTTTCGAAAAGTAATTGCGTCAAAGTGATTACATTTCTTACGTGCAGACTCGTAAAAAAGAAGATGCCAACTTTAAATTTAACATATTTCACCTTAGCAATTTCCGTCTGCCACATACAGATAAAAAAAAACACACCGAAGAACTATACTAAATTATGAATGTGGGCCGTACCAAAAATCGACAAAGAAACAAACAATTCGAGCATATTATTATTAATATATCACGACAGCAACAAATAATGTGGCAAACCATCAATGTCTCAACGGAAAAAAGTCAATGCGACAGAGAAAAGAAACACCACTTCGTTAAATGGTTTCACATCACAATCGATTCAATTCCTTTGTTCGAAATCATTTGTTGCAATTCTTTGTTACAATTTATGTGCACGATATAATGAAATTTTTGTGTTAAATAATCAATACGACAACAAAATGTTTGCATGGCTTTCCCTCGGCGTTTGCATAAATCAAGTGAAAATGAATGAATTGAAAAGGACATATGATTTGATTGTTTGACTTTGAAATTGTCAGATCCTGCATTCAACTTGTTGTCATACAATCGCTTCAATCGTTAAATCATACACTCTTGGAGCATGGGGAAATGTCAAATATTTTGAAATTATGAGGAAAAGCAGTCGTGTGATATTCTTTTTATTCGATATTTGTTTTGTTCACACATTGGTGTATTTTATGAAGAATGTAAGAATTTTATAATTATTACAGCAGTAATAATGCTTTGCACAAACATTTCGCTTGACAATGATCAACTTTGCTCAGACATTTATCGATCATTATACAAACAAATGGCGATAATCATCATCTAATTATTATATTTCGTATTTGATGAGCCATGTCTTACACTAAGTCGTGCAATCGTTTGGACGTGTATTTTTTCTGCTTCTTCTTCTTCTTTTATTCGTTGATTTGGAATTGTCGGGTAAATAACGATATAATGACATTGTATGCAAAGGCACACACACATACACACACACGCAGCATGGATGTTTTGCAGCGTATTGTTTGAAAACAATACACGGCAACGAATTAACGAAAACAAAACAAAATCAAACAAATCAAACCTCCTCTTTCGCATTTTCAACGATCACGTTGACGATCCAGCAGCAGCAGCAGCAATACATCTATTGCGGTACGATCACTATGCGACAAGCAAAAATGCAACAACAATCACAACGTGCACAACAACAAAAACACTAAACATTTTACAGAAAATGAAGTTGAGAAAGGAATAAAACAAAAGAGATAGAGAGAGAGAGGGAAAGAAAGAGAAACGTTTGCAATTCAAACAATGACCAAATTCATTGAATTTCGTTGAAAATGATATAGTTGCGTACATTTTTCTCTTTTTCAACTCTTTTGTCGTCTTCATTTCGCTGGTATTTGTACAAGAACGTTTTCGTTGCGTGTGCGAGCAAACAATGAAAGAGCCAACAATAAGACAGCAGCAGCGCTAAAAACAACTATAAAAGATAAAAATATATATAGTATATATTTCTGTTGTTCCACGGAATGTTTTCAAGTTATTGTGTTAATGCGCCATATTGTCTCATTGCATTCACGGTTGTTCATAGAAATACATCACCATTCTTTTTTTGTTTCTCGCTCGCATTTTCTGTGAAACAAATTTGTGCCGTGTGCGCTCGTTTACATGAATGAGACAAAGCAACAACAGCAAATAGCTACGAATTGACGACCAAAAGCTACTTATACACTCATGAGCTGACCAAGAGTTTCCTTGGTATTGAAAAAAAATAACTCTTTTGTCCATTATACATTCCAGTTTGGGTTCACCGTACCAAAATACTTTGAACTGCAGAAGGAAATGTACTGACAAATTCGCCAGCAACACCGATTACCCGAAATCCGTATTAATTTCGGGTTTTTTCTTAAAAAATCGCTCAATTATTGGCCATGTGTAATTTGATTTTTATCACATTTGGTGTAATTGTTCGATTTATTTATCCAAGCAATTATTATTAATCACGATAAACAAGACAATGTGTGAACATTTACATAATTTGCTCAAATGAAATAAACAAATGCATATTGCCACAGTACCGGCATCTCTGTCCGCTTTTTTTCTTCCTCTTGTTCGACTCATCTCTCCTTCAACTTCTGTTTTACTTGTTTTGGAAATGTAAACACAATACAAAAGAAGCTGACATCTTATTATTTGCTTAACACATAGCAGCGTGGTTTGATCGGCGGCGGATGCCATTGCAGAACAAAATTGGTTGAATTTGAAGAATTTGGTTGGTAATTAGAAATTACCGTTTCACACATCCGAAGACGAGAGATAATTGCAGCATCGTCATTTCACCGCTTATCAATGTACCTTGCGAGAGAGAAAGAAGTGGAAATAGAGAGATAGAGAGAGTAAAGCGAATCACATATTTTGAAATAAAGTCCAAAAAAAAAGTTGTGATAATTTATTTTTGATGGACTAATTTTAGGCAGCGATTGGCTAATTGCTTGAGTTGAATCGAATGTGTCAGTCAGACTCTATAAACATTATTAACGTTCGAGTTAGGCGAGTACTTGCATGCCTGTGCGGTGCTGTACTTGAATATGTGTGACGCGATGTGTTTATTGAGTGATGAGACGTATTGAGTAGCGTTCATTGCTATTTTGCGCACCACGAGTGTTAATTGAGATCAAGTGATCGTGTAATATTTATATGTTTTCTCCTATTTGCTCTCATTATTCGTTTGTATTTTCATTCAGTCTTTCAATGTCTTCGTCAAATACAGTTGAATAAGTGCATGCCGATGATTTGGGTTAATTTTTGTGTAATTCGATCATTTTATTCAATTGTTTCGTGCTTTGATGTACACAATAGAATCGCTTTATTACGATTAGCAAATGACACTGGTCCGTCATCAAAGCCAAGAAACATACACAAATTGTCATTTCAATGAACATTTCATTTTCAAAAGGTAAAAAAAATCGCACACATTTTTATTCCAAACCATTCATTCTTGTAAAATGTTACCATTGAATAATTTCCCTAAAATTGCGTGTTTCCAAATCGCATCATTCTTATTGTGTACAACAAAAATGACCATATTGTTCGCTACAAATGCGTACTCATAATATGGTTCTAATTCAATTTAATAAAAAAAAAAACGTACCGATCCAAATTGAATGAAACGAAAGCACACTTCATCAACCAATCAAACCAGAATCTGGTTCTTCAAGCCACAAGAGAGGTAAAGTTAAGCTGTCAATCAACGTGAGTACGATCTTACTCAAGAAAAAAAAATCATATTTAATTTAAACTTTAGGCGAAAAGTCACACAATCAAACAATTATATTAGTACGCCTTTTTTCGAATGATGATCATGTCTCTCTCTTACAATTTACAATGTTTTATTCCATTTAAATATGCTTTCGGTGATTTCTTGTGATTGTGAAATGTGGCTGGTGTGGATCGTTTTGGCTTTCTGTATGAAAGAGATGCTTTGCTTCAGTTAATGCGAGAGCGGATACTTATCCCAAATTAACTGAAATTATGTTGGCACGCGACAGCCAAAGATCACGAACTGATTTTTCATTTCACTCTCTATCTCTTTCGTACTTGGTGGCTGGTTCGTTGGTTGGAATTTATTTTCTGTTGTTGTTCTGTTGCATTGAATCGACTTTTCGCATGTTTTGTTTTATTCGAGATTTATGCTGTTTTCATGGAATTTCTCGAAATTTCTGAGATCACAATTCGTACACGTGTCACTCAATTCCATGTTGATCAACATGAATTCGGCACTTGAATCTTTAAAACAATTGATTAAAAGAGCTCAAATGGTCTACATCAATCTTATCTATTTCCGATCAGGTACCATTTGCTAAGCAGAGTTCCTTTTTGCATCGAATGTGACATAAATCCCAGTTAGTTGTTCATCTAGTTTATGACGTTCAAATAAGAGTTAATAGCATTTTGTTGGTCTTTTTGACAAATTGTGTATAAAACGGTGTTTGTGATTTTATTGCCGAATTCACCCGAATCAAAAATAGCCAACGTGAATTCATCAAATCTCTGAAAATTAGCGACAGGAATTTTGCTTGAAAAAAATAAATGTGGCACATAAATTCATGTTTGATGCAAAAATGAAGAAGTAGAGAATGACCAACAAATTAAAAATGCCAATAAAACTTTAAACTCACACAAGCACGCGCGCACACACATTGGAATTTAACTTAACTTGTAAGCTTCTAAGGTATTCGAATGGTCAAGAGCCATATAAACTGATAGAAACGAAATAAACAACACGAAAAAAAAAACAGAAAGAAAAAGCGCACGACAATAAATGAATAAAGAATTGGATAGACCAAAGAGAGAAAAAAAAATATATATATACAAAATCAGCAGATTTATTCGATTACACCTCGAAATTTGAGCGTATGCTGAAAAAAATGCTTCCTGGTGAGCGACAAGTGGAAAAAATAGAGAAAAAAAAATAAACGTTAAAAGAAATTTATTATTCATATAATCGTCATTTGAATTTTACTATGAATCGTTGTTTTATTCTTGTTTTTTTCTCTCTTTCTCTCAGCATCGTACGCGCGTTTTCCATCCAACTTGATTCAGCAGGCATTCATTATGATTATTATGATGACTATTTATTGTTGCGTTTTTTTTCTTCTCATCATTTCATGGTTTTGTGATTTTTGAATTTGGTGATAGGCGCACCAACGAAGACGCAACATTCAACGACTATTTTCTTTCTTTTTCTCTTTTTTTTTCGTCAATATGAGAAACGCAGCCAAATTAACGGAAAAATATAAAAAATAGCATCGTTTGGATCTTTTCACACGACCGTCGAGCATAAGCAGATAAACAACATTCGAATAGGACAGTGTCTCAAATGAAGTCCACAAAGTACTTTCAACACACGATCAACATTTTGAGCGCGGGCCTTTCGGCCTTTTATTAGCCATTTATCCCATGCGTATGCTTTGGATTTGGATGTTGTTGTTTTTTTTATTCAGTTCAACATTTTCACCGCGATCATCGATTCAATTCTTTCGTTTCTTTTGATTGTCTTCTTACGTATCTATTTCAAGCTGTTATCGTCGACTTTGCATTAGAATGTTTCATGGTACTATATAAGATTATAGTAGTTTTTTCGGACCTGTAGAAAAGAGATACAGTGAAAAAGAAATGAAATCAAATCAACTTATCGAATATATCCAAAATGTAGCGTGTGAATGTCGAAGAAACAGGTTAACGCACTATACGCAATCAAAACCATGTATATATATAAACGATCAGTGTATGCAAGAGACTCTCTTGAAGAGAGAGAGAGAGAGAGAGAGAGAGAGAAATGCTTGATTCAAGTTTTTACACACATAAATTTTTCCATTCTTCTCGCTATTCGATAAGCGTATAATATTTTCTCTATTAATAATTTGGAGAAAAAACCATTCGATCTATATCGTATATTTCGTTCAGAAGGTCTACTCAATGCTGGACACATGTATTTTTGTGCGTTATGACATTTAATATCGTTGCGTGTTTCATGAACGCGCGCCACTTCCAAAAGAGAATACAATAAAATGTTGTGAACAGCGAGTTTTTTTCTTTTATTCTCTGTCTCTTCCTCGCTCAAGAATACAAATGCAATATATAATTGAGTGGACGTGACAGATTACTTTAATTTAGTTTTATCGAAAAAATGATTTTTTTTTTAAATATCGATACTGATACGAAACAGTTCCAAGTATTAGTTTGGCCACTCGCTAAGTAAATTGAAAATATATTTTTTCATTAAAAAAAACCATATTTCGTAGCGAGTTCTACAAGCATAAACAAAAAAATAATATATCCGAGAGAGAAAAAAATGCAAAAATAAATTGAATTACATCAATTTTCGGCTAAAATGGCCACTATCCTTCTTTGTGATGGACCTACTCGTGATTGTACAGTAAAAAAAATACGATGTCATTGTTTTGAAATACTTTTAAATTGTGTTCGCCTGTGTTTTGTTGTTTTGGTCGTCATTGTTGTTCGTTTGTCTCCGGTTTTCAACATAAATGAATTTTCAATCATGTGCATTTTATGCTCACGCATGCCATACATAATGTACACTAATAGAGGCCAGTTAATCAATAAAATCGAAATCCAGCAAAAATTGAAATAGATTTACTAGTATTCCTCTCGCTTTCTGCGTTTATAATATATATATATGTGCTTCATGCTTGTACATTTTATTTGTTGTGTTTCACGATTTTATTTACGACCCATCGACTAATCAGTTTTTGGCCATTTCGAATCAATACGCGTTAGTTCGATGTGTGTTATTTTTTCCATTTCTTTTGTGAATCTTCTGCTATATTTGTGTGTGTTTTTTTTTTGTTATTTCGTTCGTTGCTTTTTCGCTACGTTTTTTTATGTGTCATTTTATTGGTTGGGAATCAAGGACGGACCGTTATATACATATTTATTAAATAGATTTTCGGTTTATTGCTATTTGTCACTAGTAGTATATAGAGACATGTGCATGCCGCGCATCGGTCGGTCGGTGCGTGTATTTCAGTATGTGTATTTGTGTGCGTTATGCGATATATTTTATTGGAACAATCAGTTTGCTTTTACCATTTTTATCGCATATTGTATCAATCGTGACAACAAAAACGACAACCCGAAACAAACAACAATAACCAACAACTAGTAATATGGCACAAACAACGATGGCAACAGTACGAAAAAAAGCAATGATCGAAGAGTAGAAACTCGAAGAAAAAAAAACAAACACCAATCACGGAACGTGTACAGCGGCATTCGAATTTCTTTGGAACGATGATGATATCATTCGCGTACTTTTGTGCTATACGCTTGTTGTTGCTTTTGAAGAAAAAAAAACATCACACATGCAGTCACTTTGATTTCTTTTCAATTTCGATCAATTTCCCGTGAATGATGGGAATGTCTATGACCACTTTTATTTCGTACACCAAACCATTTATTCAAGCATAGTTCGTACAATTTGCACTGAATTTGATTCAATGTTTTTTTTTTAATGAAGCTAAACATTCGCATTTTTTTGTTGGTATTTAAACTTTTCGTTCGAATTGCGTTCATTTGGAATGTGGTAATAGAAACGGTATCGCATTTGTTGAAATCGAAACAAATAATTGGTATTTTGTGTATAATGCTTCTTTCGTTTTCACAGTGAAAAACATATTTTTTCAACAAATAAATACCGGCCATTTCCTTTTCGCTTTAAATATGTGCAAACTCATAATGTTATAATAAATATGAATGAAATACAGCGTATATCTTTATTTTCACTTGATGCCTTTTTTTCTCTATCTTCATTCAATTTCGAGTAACCGTACCAATCCACAGTCTGTAATCTTTATGCTTAACAACTTAATCTTATTAAGTTTAAAATCGATTTCTTCGTATAAATTGTTATTTAAACGGTGCACATAGTGAATCAACCAAAATCAAGTAAACTAGTCAAATAGGAAAATGGTCGCAAAAAAAATGTTACAAACATGCAAATGATGCTTGCAAAAGCAGTAAATCAGTGTTTCGATTGTAAAAATTTGTTTGGCGAATGATTCATTTTTCTTTGTTGCTTATTCATCATTACTATTATACACTGCCATACACTGACATACAAAAAATATCACCGTTTATTGATTTCGATTTTAATCAATTCACAGTTCGTTGAAACTGTTCACTCTTTAACGTCGTCAGAAGATTATCGCCAGCTTTGATGCTATATGATTCGAAATGAAAAATGGCATCATTTTTCAAGTAAAAAAAAAATCAACGCCAAAATTCCAATCAATCTTGTCGAAATAAAAGAAATTTTTTTTATTGGTGGTATGTTTATTTCAGGAAATCATCGAAATGAGTCCAACACACCTGCGGCCAATAGAAGTTGTTTGTTACAATACTTTGACAGATACTAATTGCCTGGATGGTGTTTTGGCGTAAACAATTCAATGAAATCCATTTACATAGCATATCATATCCGAATCGTGAGATAGCATTTGTGGATACGATGAATGGTGTCAAAATGCTTAGCACAAACACCAAATATTTGGTATATCAATATCAAGAATTGAATTTGTGAAGCGAAATCGGTGAAAAGTTTTCGCCAAGAATGAAATCGATGGTCGTTGGTGTGAACAAAGTTTTGCGTAACTTTTCTTAGTTTATTGTTGTTGCCAATTTGGTGTGTTGTCTCATATCTGAACGACAAACGTCAATTCACTGGCGAAATCATTATCGTCAACATTCCACAATCATGTTCAGAAAATCGGCCCGAATATTCCATGAATCCAAGCACCGGAAAATATTAAACACACATGTACCGAGAACTGTAGCCACATGTTAAAAGTTTGTTTTCGTTATTCTCTCTTTGGCATTCTTATTAAGGTTCAGTGCGTGTGTTTGTACGTATGATAGTGTGTGTGTGTGTGTTTTGGAGCAGCAAACTGATTCTTTCCCATTTCGTTTCGATCAGTTTTTATATTTTCGGTGTATGTTCCTTTTTTTCTCTCTCTCTCGCTAACTTCACATATCTCTTTATTGCTGCTTTATGTAACATGTTTCTGGTTTAGCCATCGAACCAATTCGAATCATTTAATTCTTTTGATTTGTTCATAATTTTCATATATGTGAACCATGTGTGTATGAATGTGTATTTCGATCGTTGTCATTTTTCGTTTGACCACTCTCGATGTACAGCGTTGCTTGTTCTCATATTGTGTTGTTGGTGATATGATTGCATTTGTGTTGCGTTGCGCTTTCAGTTGGTGGATTCTCAGTCTCGAGGAAAAAAAGGGCATTAAATGAGTTAAACGAAACACAAAAATGCTCACAAGAATGTCATGCACCTGCCAAGGAACTTGTAAGTAAAACTTCGTTCAAGTGTACATTTCATTTATAATTTATAACTTTTAGCTTTTCGCTGTAGACGACGCTATTCGCCGTTTATTTTTTTTTTTTTATTTTTTTTTTTGTTTTCGGTCAAATCTTCATCTCTTGCAATAAAAACCAATAATGAAAGAAGAATCAGACGATACTGGACTTATAGTCAGTGTGTATTTAAAACGGGCGAAATAAATGCGCTTTTTTTCGAATCGACATTTCACATATTTTGTCATTTTATTTCATTCAAAAGAGTCATGCGACTGTGCGTCCAATACTGTTTTCAGCACATTTCATACTACACATACAATATATAATAATTTTGTGTTGGTTTTTTTTTTTCTTTTGCTATCTGGCGTTCTCTTCAAGCTTCAGAGGTTCGCTTTTTTCGTTCGAATTGTCCGTTTTGACCGAACAGGAAAGTGTATTCTGCTGAGACACAAATATATGTATGCACATGTACGCTATTATTGTAGTGCGATGTTGTTTGAGTCAGCGATGTCATTGTTTTGACCACGTCGCCTGCTTACTCGTCTCTGGTTGACGACGACGACAACAGTCGTCATCGTCAATTTGACTGCTTTCAGTTTTGCAGTGTGTGGTGTTTTCTCTCTCTGTCTGTCTTTTCCACTGGTTTGCTAAAGCAAATAGTAATTGTAATCCAAAAACCTTGTCTTTTATTTGCTCGGTTTGTGCTTCTTCCTTGTTTTGCTGCCTTTAATGTTTTGTTGTTGCTTTGCCTTTTTTATTCGTTTTCTATCGTTTTCGTTTATATATTTTTTTATTCTGCTGCCCAATGATAAAGAGCCATCAACAACACAGGAAATGCTTCAGATTTGAGTTTGGACTTGGTTAAAATTTTAATTAGGCATATTCTCTTGGCGGAAAGAGACAACAACAAGCGAATCGGGCAATATCATTTCGCTAAACGTGATTCAAGACTAGCTTGAAGTCTCTGATTACGAAAAAGGCACATGCATAGCAAGACAAAATGAAATGCATAGCAGATCAATGCGTAAGCTGTGAGTAAATAATAAAATAAAGAAATGCAAACGCCGTTCAGTCAGCACAACACGAATAAATGTAAAATATACGCGGTTAATTAAGCGCATAAATTGAAATTTTGTCTATTTCTCATAAGGAACCAACATAAATTCACATTGGCAGCACCATGACTGATGGCCAAAAAAAAAACACCAACATTCGAAATCATAACCATCGGTGTCTGGCTGAATTTTCACCATTTAAAATGTGCAACCGTAAACGAACGAATCGTAGATATGATGAAATCTGCCTGCTTAGTGCAAGCACATTTATATATTGAACAATATAAGGAGAAACGAGACAATGAAGGAAACCAAATCAGCAGACAGAATACAAAAAAGTAAGAGCAAAGCAAGTGCAGAAAAAGCTACGCTAAACGCACACAAATCGATATAAATATGTATAAAAATGCACTACACAACGCTGAACGCATCAAGAATGCTCTTCATTTAATGGCCCATTTTTGTTCGCTTCACAAAAATCGATCGAGAGAATTGAACCGAAAAAAAACTATATTTATAAAATCAAGTGAACGAGAAAGAAAAAAGAAAATAGCAACAAGCAACCGGGCAATATTATTTCAAAACGATGAGAAGAAAAAAAATGAAGAAGAAAATTTTTGCCAAGGGAATCAAATGAAGTCAAGAACAGTCTTGAGCCCGTAAAAAAAGTAGAAAATCAAAATGTAACACATACACACAGATAACCAACTGCCAAAAGAATGAATGTAATCAAGAATGTCAGAACTCAACGAGAGAAGAAAAAACCGATCCAAAACTAATGTGTTATTCTTGCATTTTGGTTGGAACGATTTGGTGTATTTTGGCGTTTGTTTTTAATTTGACGGTGATTCGTTTTTACGTTTATCGAGAGGTATATTTCAGGCTAAATTCCACATTTGTTAAACATAAATATTAAACAAGTTGCCATTTGATTGGAGTCTTTTTTTATTTCTGTTCGCAGATTTTTCCTCTTTAAATTAAATGGTTCAAATCAACCTTATGAGTAATTTTGCATTTGCTGCATCCCGATATGGTCTCATTCTCTCTCTCTCTCTGTATGTGTTTTTTTTTCTTTAATTTTCTTGAAAATGCAATTCCATTCAATTTAAGTGTTGAACATTTCTATCTGTAACCCAACCTTTGGTCTGAACATTCCGAATGGATCCATTTCAAAAGAGTCAATTTCAGTGTTTTGAAAAATGCGTACGGGTTTGGCGCGCTCGACAATAAACATCTAAAATTATTTAGAAATTGAATAAACGAAATGAAGTCGCCATTCAGCCAAGCGAAACATTCATTAAGAAGAAGCGCGCACAGTTTTCGGTTGGATTTCCGAAAGTGATTCGTGGTGGAATTGCTGAAACGGTGCGAATCTCCAATTGGTAGAGAACATAAATAAAGGTAACCAATATCCAAGTAATAACAATTACCATAAATAACAAAACTTTATGTATACGTATGTTATACACATATACATTTTGAATTTCTCTTTTTTTTTCGATGTTGTTGTTCATCCAAAACATTACCAAAATAACACTATAATTCTTTTGCTATTCACGTGGTTCCGATGCAAAGTTAATTGGGCTATGTTGTCGTCATTTGATGTTCATTTTTTCGTTATTCAAATGGTTTATGTCGTTTCATGGTTATATACGTGTTGTAGTTTTTATAGAAATTTCCAATATCGATTGTCTATTTTCGGGTGGTTAAAGGTTTGTCAACCGTGGTCACCATGATTTGTTTCTGGTTTTCTGCATTTCGAAATAGATACCGGCTGAGTTTTTTTTTTGTAATTTTCAAAAAAAGGTAATATTAAATCAAATTCAAAAATTCACTTTGCGATCTCCAATCTAAATGGGCAGTGCGTTGATTAGGCGAACTTCTGATGGCCCAAAATAACTTATGTTATTCGGCTTTAGCCGAACCAATCAAACGACATAACTGTACAGCATTGTGCCAAATCAAAAAAAAATTTGAAAGTTTTTTTTCCATCAGCGACGACGTTCATTTCGCTTTTTTATCGTCCATTCATCGTCGTTGTGACAAGATTTATTTATACATGTTTGTAAGCTTCGATATATTATTTAGAGTGTGTGTGTGCGTATATAAATTAGGCAACAAATAAAAACTTAGCGAATAGATAACGAGCAACATGTATTTAAAAGACCATATAAATTTTAACGATTGGAGGCAACATTAGAGAATGCAACAATAAAGTATGTTACAAAAATCGCCAAAAATGTTGAGCTCTTCTTTCACAAATGGTATTTTTTGGCCGACAACAAATAAAAAAAAATTACTGCGTATGATAACAATATGGTATGTCGATGGCTTTCGCAGATAGACCCGATGACGCTGATGGCCATCTAAATAGTCTAAGGCAACACCTTTCACCAAACTAACCAGACCTCTTTCAACAGTTGCGCTTATGCTAATGATGTTTTTCATTCTTTCTCTTTTGCTCAAATCGTAAATAACCGTAGAGCAACCGACACTTTTCAACCAAATCAAATACTTATAATCCAAAGGTTTTCTTGCATGGACCACAACGTGATGATATAGCATGGACACAGATTTGATTGGTGTCAAATCCCTTTTTTCTACGTGAACATCGAAAACACCTGATCCGAAGAAAATTCTTTCACAATCAACACTCTCGTTATTTTTTTTCTTATTTTTTCATTAAAGAAACATCCTGATTTTGAATTCGTTAATATTCTAATGATTTCTAACCAAAACATTTAAAAACGTGTATCCTACCTCCATTTTGTCATTGTCATCAGCTTTAAGTTGTGAAAATAAATTTAATTTATGGAATGATCGCATTTGCCCTTTAAAAAATGTAGGTTCAATGTTGAATACGATGCGTATAACGCAACAAACACCTTAACGCTGATATCATATGATGCGACCCGCATTTTATTACATCCATCATTTGGTTATATCTACTGAAGATACTTCTACTGCAATATGAATATATAATGGCACAAGCATTTTTTGTTTCGTTCTTGTTGGCTTTCAATTTTTCATTTCCCCATTATCACAACTTCCGTTAAGTGATGTCAAAATTATTTTCGTACATTAATTGTTTGTTTTATGGAAAGAATTGAAATAAGTTGGTGCTGGAACTTATACATGTACATCGTAAATGCCAAAATACCTTACACGGGTTGAAGGTTGTGCAATGCAATACATCGTTTGTGAATGTGATGAAATCAAACGATATTTCGTAATGGCATGTGACGAGTAAACAGTAATAATAATAACGTATATAAATATCTCCATACGCATAAAACCGTATAAAAATAACGATAAAAACTGACGATCGGAAAGAATAAACAAACATCGGTCATATTTGACCAGAAGCCACCTTTCGGCCACTTTCATGAATATTCATACATTCTTTCGGTTGGTTTTCTCTGTGCCATGCACAATCGACGCGAAGAAATATGTGTGTACATGTGGTATGAGATGATGTGCGACAGCAATCACATACTATTGCCCCATTGCTGGGCGCTTTTTTTTCTCTATTTGATTATCAGTCATCTTTGATCTTTATTTCGTTTTGTTTTGTAGTACTTCAGCCGATAATCCATCACATGTCAAATGTCTGAATACGCTTGGGTTGCTAGACAAGAAACATGGTACAATTGCTGGTTTGCGCTATGTTTATATGATTTGATTAGAATTGTTGTGTGCTGCATACAAAATGCTCAAAGTAAAAGTAAAATGAAATTGCGTGTCAATAGTCATGCGCAATGTCATCTATATATAATATAGAATGAAATAAAAAGAGACTCGAAGCGTGTCTGAACTTTCTGTACATCAGGCCATGTCATTTACGAAAAGTGTTTTGTATATGCACCACTCACCGATCGCTTTTTAAAACCGAAAAACTGATAGACAATGCGTTTTTACACATACATCATGCCTTATCTTCAGTTATGTATTTGAATGTGCATGACATTACTGCCGCTACTGTTCCGGACTCAATAAAGGAAAATATACATACAAACACACAAAAAAAGAAATCAAGCGGGTAGTTTATCCACATTTCATATCTACTTAATGCAATTGAATATGAAACCATAATTTTGGGCATCGCTAACGATTTATCGAGTTGAGATTGTTTGCTGATTTGCACAGCATCAATTGAAGTAGTTTCGGCTATTGCACTTGAACTTGAGCCTTACAATAGCCATGTATTACGGCATAAGATATCGGTAAAATTCTTGTTGGCAATGGTGTTCATATAGAGTGGCGAACTGTAGTCGAAAATTATTTGCGCTTAAAGTTAGTCAACGTTGTCTTGATAGGGTTTCTTCGATATGCATGGATGGCTCACTTAATAATAATAAAAAAAAATCAGAAATGAAATGAAAATAACAAAAGAGTGGCTACGATGGCACACCAACTGCAACTGAGTGTGTTTGGGAGGGAGAAAGCACATAAAAGCAACACAGATAATGAAAAAACCATATAATCTAATAGACAATAATGATATAAATAATCTTTATATGAAGAAAAGACTTCATACTAAAAATTAATATATATGCACGCATTAACCACAAATTATCTAGTGTATTCAATGTGAGTGCAATTCTCCTCGGTATCGCCGTTCACCGTATCACACTAAATACGCAAAGTCGTAGTCATAGGCACATGCATTTAAAATGGAGCCTCTCCATTCACCGTACTCTCTCTCTCTCTCTCTCTCTCTCTCTCTCTCTCGCTTCCATGTTCATAAATAGAACATTTCGGCCGTGCATATAGTAGAGAGAAACATGACAGCAAATAATACAATAGGTGGATATAAATATTGGTATGTATGGAAATATATGTGTATACAATAATATAATAGATGAGAGACAACACTCCAACGACGCGTAACCTAGGCAACTGTAATCGCCGCAACATTGGAAAAATCAAACAAGCGAACAAAAAATCATAATGGCGGAATTTTCAATGTTTTTGGTCCCTCCATTCTTGGCATGTGTATTCGCCGCACACTTATTTTTTGTCCATCCTGTCTCTTTTTATTTATTTAATTTTTCTTCTTTTTTCGACGGTTTTTCGTTTCGTTGTTCTTTCATTTCCCGAATTTGGTTCTATTCGTGCCGTGGAGAAAAACATAAGCCATCGTATCACGGTATACATTGAGTCACTGAGCTTTTTGTTTCAGCGTTTGTATGGCATTTAAAGAAAATTGTCTAGAAAATTGGTCAGAGGTGAGTATCATGTGCGTACTATTGATTTTATTTTAATTTTGATTATCAAGTAATATACAATGACCCAACAAATTAAAGATTACATGCATTTTTTTTTGTTCTTCCAAAAATTCAAGCGATTTCAACTAAACAATTTTGTGATTAATTCACGCTTTTTACAACATTTTTGTTTTGCCTAATTACATACTGACCGCAATAATAATAATCGTTAGACAAATATGCTCTGCTGCTCTGAGCACTGAAAATAAAAACCAAAAAGTGATATGTTTGCTCAGGCAATTTTAATTGAAATTAACATGAAAAAAATGCCATTTCGGGAATAGAGTGACCAAAATCGTATTGTGCTCAGTAATTTTTTTTCTGGTGTCGATTCTTTAGCTCGTGTTCACAGTTAACACTCGCACCCATCAAAAGTAGTATAATAAATATAAAAATTCTTTCCATTTTTTTGGTTGTTTTTAAATCGCTCACATCACACTTTTTGGCCAATTCGAAAATAAAAATGCCTGAGATTTGCTTTCGCTAGCTCACTCATTCATTCATTCATTCCGCCATTCGTATGCGCGGTTGCTTGCTCTCTGCACAATTCATTGTTTCAATTTGGTGCGCGTTGATTGCTGCCTTTTTTCTTATACATGTACGAAATAAAATAAAATATATATATGTATAAATAAATGACGCTCACATTTGCATATCGTAAATGTACTGTAAGAAAATAAAATGACCATAAAACACGAGCTTTTTGTTATTTGGTTCTCCACATTTGATTTCTAACACCTGATTGTTAATACATTTCCATAAATTAGGTGGAATTGTAAAAACAAACGAATGATATATACGAACGTGCTTGGGTGCAAGAGTGTGGCCAAATACCAACACCAACCCATGTTTAACTACACGTACACACCGATAAAGTTCAACAATAAAAACAATCAGTGAGCCCAAAACTCAACAACTGATCCCAACAAAATGATGGATACAAAAAAAAAATTAAAACTAAAGTAGTGCCTCTAACAAACCAAAAATAAACAAAACAACACAAGAATTATGTGTGTAATTTCTTAGAAACTAAATGAACCCGACTTGTGATCGCTCGTGTCAGATACAAAGATGCTTCTTGATGTCATTTCAGCGCATGCGGTTACAACTATTTAGATTTATCGTTCATTTGACCTGCAGACATGCTGTTCACGCGTTTCTTCACCAAACCGAATATGATTTTGATTCAACAAGACACGCTTTACGATTTTGTTGACCAATTTTTTTTTTTCAGACAGAATATGACTTGTGATTATTTTAGCTTGATTTCTTGTTGGTGCCAAAAAAAATTGCACCAAACGAAACCACTGCTAGCTCGATTGCATGTTTTAGTTAGATATCAACATTGACATACAATAATATTTCATGCATGCCTTAAGTATGTATTAGCGATGATATTGCAATCAAATACTCAACAACAACAAAAAATGTGTACGTTAAGTGGAGATAAATTGTGCGCCTACACATTGTTTGCGCTTTAAGTTGTGCAATGCACACGATGCACACTACCATCGAACGATTCACGACGCTGGAAGCGATTTTGGTTTGGCGATTCTTTTTTTCGTGTGTGTTCAGAAAAAAAAGCATCAAATTTGCACAAAAATAAGCTAACGAAATCGGGCTAATATTTTCTGATTGATATGAATGATTCGAGCGGCTGTCGTATTTGGTGCATGAAGCCCAACCACATTGGCTTGCACACCAAGTGCTTTTTTTCTCTCTTCAATGCGTGAGCGCATGTTAGTTTCTGCGATTTCTTAACTGCTGTCATATCTAAGTTTTTGCTGTAGTGTTTCTTTCATTTTAAACATCATTCCATTACTTTCGAATTCAATTTCAGTTCAAGCCATTCAGATAATTTAACACGATTTATGGCCTTTCAGAATTCGCTTAAATCTTGTACAAGTTTTTTTTTCTGATGTCCGATTGACCAGTCAAATGTGATTCGCTAATTTATTATATGCCACATACATATTTAAATGATTTGACAAAAAAAAATTCAAGTCATATTTTGAAATTGAAAAATACGCGATTGGAAGATAATTAAAAACCGAATGTTCCATCGAGCATGTCATCGTACACTATGCGAAAAAAATTACATTTTCAATTCGATCATTTTTGTTCATGTATATTTGTGTTCAATTTGCTCACTGAAGTGGTGACAGAAGTTTATTCGCTGCAAAGTCAGATAAATACCAAAAACTTCCGCTGCAAATATATATCGAGGACAATTACGTAATCCAAGCAGCCATTAGAACAAATTGTATAGTCGTGATGTCGAGTTTGTTTAACATTGATCGCTCACTGCTACTCGAACCACTCGAATAGAATGTGAACGAAAATTGAAGAGAGTACATGGTCGAAAGAATGATGGGAAATAATCGGCACGGTGTTGCTACTGCAATTCAGATTCTTTTCGCGCCTCGCAAAAACGTGGAAATAACGAGAGAACGAAAGAGAAAGAGAGAAAGAGAGAGAGAGAGAGAGAGCGAGAAAATGAATTGGTGTGAATGCATGGCGGATAGAAGAGAGAAATCGGTTGGCACAACAAGAGATTACCTGTTGGCAGATTTCTCTGTTAATAATGACACTTCGGAAATTGTTTGTACTTTCTGGCATCAGATGATTGGATTTTTAGCTTGAGGAGCCAATAAAAGTGTAGAAGCGAAGACAATTCATAGTAGCAAAAGAGAGCGCATATAAGAGAAGTTGTGCAATCAAACCATCATCTTTAATTATATGGCTCATAATGACGCGACCATTCGTTCGCATTTTATCGTTGCACAGCAGAACGTTCTGCTCATACTATTCGCTCAAATAACATAGCATAATGATGCAAAGCATCATGCAAGCTTATCCACCATATTCCGTAGTTTTTTTCCTCTTGGAAATTGTTGAAATTTTTTCTCTACTCGTGCCGCTGTATCTTTGGTCTTTTGGTCTTTTTCACCCATTCAAAATTATATCATTTTGTCACATTAATATCAAGTTCATTTATAGTCCATGACAAACGCTCATTTGATTCGAAACCCTACCGGATTTGACAGCATCTTTATTCTATTATAAAAACCTATAAAATAAATCGAACCGTTTACACTTTTTACATTTGACTTTAATTTACTTTGATGGGGAAATCCTCTTTGAACGCACACCAGTCAATTAAATACTCAAACTCTAATATGTATAAACACTGTTCTTAATCAGTATTTTCCAATACGCTCAAATTAGTTCGAAGTTTGTTGGCAAATTACAAAAAATGAAAATAAACTCAAATCCAACCAAGTCAAACTGCATTTCTCGGTAAATGAATGTTAATACAAAACCAATCATCATTCCAAATTGCAGTGCATTCAATTGTAATGGCATAGCTGAGAAAAAATACTGTGACGATGCAATGTCCTCATCAGACACCGGACTTATTCTGGCATTTACCAATTGTTTTAACTGAATTTGCATTTATTCCAGCGATTATGTGTTCTAGACATAAAATGAAATCGTTTGACGATGGGAACGAAAATGTTACGAGAGAGAAAATTCAGTGAAGGTGACGCCTGGACATTCCTTTTCAATATCGTTTTGGTGTCAGCATCGTAAATTCCTTTACATCACTTTTTTTTTGTTGTTCTTCGGTATGGACTTTATAAGCCCGACAATAATTAATAATAGAAAATTGTCACGATAAGTAACATTGGACAGTCTCATTGAATGTGATCGATACTAAAAGTTCGTCAATGGTATAGGAAAAGTACAATGTCGATGATGACATACAATCTGCGTTAATCTGCTTTCAATGCCTTTGTCTTTTACGACGACATACCTTTGCATCGTAAATATTTATCTCTGCGCTTCAAAATTGCCGGCTTCGTCTATGACTTATGATGAGTAAAAATGGTTTTTTGCTTTAATTTATTTATGCACAGTTACGATCGGCTCTTTCAATATACAAACAAAACTGACTGGTGCAAACTGCTCCTAAATACGAAACGGATCACTCGTTTGGTTCTCGATTTTTTTTTTCGTTAAGTCCGTCCAAAGGTCCCATTTGCACGCCATTTTTTGCTTGAGGGTGTAGACAAATCGACGATGGTTATGCTTTGGCATTCAATCGATTGATGTTATCTTCTTTTTCTTGCACTGTGTGTTTGGGTCGACGCAAACTTAACTCTTGAGCATGAATAAAAAAAATGAGAAAAGATAACAACAACAACAACGACGACGACGATGATGATGATGACGATGACGACGACGACTACGAAATACATCAAAAAATATTCTGTGGGATAAGAGAGAATAAAGCAAATTGCGAGACGGGTTCATGAGACGAACTGCATTTTTTTCGCTTTATCTTTCGTTTGATGTGTTGCTTTCCTTTAATCGTAAATATCGCATAAACTGGACGTCAACTCTCTTGCATTTTTGGTGAAGCGTATCGTTTGTCGATTGATGATAAAAAGCCGCTTTTAAACTATTTAAAATATAGAATTTCGCTTTTCATGCTCTTCTGTTGTGAAATAAAATCCATGGTAAACAGAAAAAAGACAAACGGTTCTTCTGGAACCGATTGCACACGGTGGTGCAAAGGAAGAAGAGGAAAACAGACAATAGAATGAGCATGATTGTGAAAATGAAATGTATTTTAAAATGAGATGATTTTCTAACGAATGTCAGCATTTTTTCATGCAATATCCATCACACTACACAATGTGTTTATGCCAATTAAAACGGAAATCGCAACATATGAAACGACATATTTTTGGCAACGTGTACCTTATAACAAAATTAGATATCGACGATGAGTTGAACGCAAATTCTTCTTTTTTTGTATTGTTTTTTTAATCATGAACGAAGAAAAAATTCAAACGAATATCCAGCAGAAAAAAAAACGCGCAAAATTGAAAAGAAAAAAAAATGAAACGGCAATAAATCAATTGCCAAACAGAGTGCACCGTTGCGAAAGTCATGCCAAGGCATCTTGTTAAATTGCGTTTTCGTATAAATTTATCAATCTAGCAAACCGAGAAACACTAAGATTTTCTTTCTATTAATTCATCGAAAAAGAGTTTGACTGTCAGTGCTGCGTGATAGCAGCGTAAAAAGCGAAAGAGAAAAAAAAAAACGAAAAATCCAATGGTATCGAACATCTTTCAACAGTGCACATTCACAGCATACGAAATGCAGAACCACTGAAAATTAATAGGATCGCCTAAAAAGTAAAATGAACACTTTATTGTATTTAATGTTTATCATCAGCTCAATAAATTTACCGAGCACGTATTAAATTTGTACATTGTGCTGATGCTGTACAATGGAACCGAGTGAAACAGCAAACAATCGATTATTTTTACAAAATGATCGCAATTGCAATAAGAGCCACGGTTAATCATTTGGCAAATGTGTGCGAAACACATTTCACATCGACCGACGAAAAGAAGATAAAAAAAAAACAAAAAAAAAAAAAACACAGAGATAAATAAACACAACAACATCACATGGTCTAAAATCAATGGCAAACCCGAAAGCCATATTTATTTAGGCAGTGCCCGAACAAAATCGCTGATAAATTGAATCGCTCTGATTATAAATCTAATCGTTCGACGCGTGTACAACATCGAAAAAGTCTGGTGCGCAAATAAATAGATAACACATTTATAGATGCGCGTCCATGATTACTACTTCATTAAATTCTTGTCTCTCGCTCTGTTGCTTCGTTCGCATTGAACATTTGCAAATGTTGTTGCACCATCGGATTCGCTGCTCAACACATTGAGTTTAACATCGGTCACAAATCATTCGCGGGCACGCGAAAAGATGAAAAAAAAAAACACACACATATACAAACAGCAACAACAAATTCAACCCATACAAAAAGATCCAGACGATTTTCACTATGGTCGAAATTATTGATCACTTGAACTTCTGGTTGATTCACTTTGGATAAGCGCTTGATGTTCTCTTAATGAAGTACTACACACTCTTAAATCCAATAAACGTGTAAAGCAATTTGCGCGCATTTATTTCATTTATGTTACTCGGCTCTTCCCTGTTTATTTTATGTATCCATCAACACTGTCAAGTGTGTTGTGCGAATGTAAATTTTTGATGAATTTATTAATGAAAGCAAACAACATTGCATTGAAAGTGATGCAAACGACGATGACTACGATTACGACAGCAACGACGACAACAAATTCACAAAGTGCGAACAATATTTTCAATGTACGGAACATTTTTCACAGAAATTGTCACAATCAATCCAAATATAATGTTATTGTCAAAGAGTCTCACATGCAAATGACCCATTTGATTTGTTACTTACTCACAATTATTGACATGACATGTTAATAAACAGAATATATATTAAAATGCTCTATTTTACTTGAATCTAAACGTTTAATTTTATTCATCGTAATTATTTGTTAGGTGACTGGACCCAATATTTTTCTATCTAATCATGTAGTTTTGGTACTTAAACGTTAACTCCAAGTTTGTGTGAAATCAAATGCAACACGCGAAACTATTTCCAGCGCTGATTATTTAATATTGTTAAAAAGTAAAAAAAAAATATATATATGATTGAATTAGTCAGTTTGGTTATTTCATTTTTTCAGACATTCCATAAGTTCAGTATATTTTCGTTAGATAATTTCTGATGTTCAGCATTTTGCATTTGCTACATTTGGTTGTCGTTTGTTACTTCAACTTTTTTTCATTCAAATATTATCCATTGTTCCAAAACGAAGATTTCACTTAAAAACGAGCGCGCATTTGCTTATTTTTCTCTCTCTTTCTCTTTCAGTCGTCGCCTTTTACTCGGTTCTTACGTCGTGAATGCACTTTTATGTAAACGGAGTGATTCTGACTTCAACTTCTTTGTCTTTATGCAGGAGCTTCGAGAGTTTTGTTCATTTTTAAACACTCAATTGGCATTCTTTTTGTGTTATTTGTTGCTTTTGATTTCTGTTAGGATGATATTGCTGGTTCTTTGCTTTGAATTGACGAACATAGAAATTATTTGTTGCCATTCTGTTCACATGAAAAATGCAGTGGTCACTGCCAATGGCTAAAAACAACCAAATCACTTGCCATATAGATGTTTTGGTCGCTGATGTTTTTATTGTTTCTGCTTTTTGGGCGCTTTGATTTTGTACTTATTTTTTTTTGTATCTTCTCAATATTTTCTCTCTTTTTCTCTCTCTCTCGTTCGCGTGTTCTTTTCTTTTCTTCTTCGGTATATATTTGAGTGCGTTTTATACATTTTATTCTGTGCACACTGCACACGTAGCACATATTCATGTGTGCGCTTCGTCGCGAGCGCGCGCTACTGATCTTCACTGTATCATGTGGCATGTGGAGCATGCAATATCGCATATTATGTCTGTAGAGAGACATTGGATTAATGCAACTTGTTTTCATTCAGTATTTTTGTTCGGTGATTGTGATTTTGGCGTTGTGTAGTCTTTTTTGTCTTGTTTCCTGTTGTTGTTGTTGCTTTTCACCGAGAATTGTGTGATCACGGATGAGAAAGACAAAAAAGGTACATACACACAAACGACAACAACAATAACAGTAGCAAACAACGACGATGACGAACAAAGAATAAAAAAGAATCGAGATTTTCATAAAAATAAACTTCTTTTCCACTTGCATTGTATGTTATTATTCAATATTATTGAAATTTTTCAGAGCTACCGAATCACGCAGCATCATAAATGTGCATATGCACGACAAGAGCTCACCCAAGAGAGAGAGAGAGAGAGAGAGAGAGAGAGAGGTCCATTCCATACAAATCGTACGCGCGCGACTCCAGTGGCACGAAGTCACACAATATTAATGAAATGAAATGCAAAATTGTAAAAACAACAGAAAAAGATGCGCCAAAGAAACGAAATAAAGCGATAGCGCACTATCACAGTAGCATAAAACAATAAAAAAATACAACGAGAGAAAGACAAACTGATAAATGAAAAAACGCCAACGATAATCGAAGAGTCTAAGGTTAGCCGCATAAATCTATAAACAACCTAAACTGAAAACAATTTTAATTTAAATATAATAAAAGTGAAGCAAACAAAACACAAATAGAGCTGCACGCTGCACGAGCAAATCGAACTGGTAACAATACAACCACTGAAACATAGAATAGCCAAAGAAATTTTCAAGAAAATCGCATGCACATTGCAAACACATATGGAGAAAAACAATGCATTCATAAGTGAATAATATGCCAAAAAAAGTCAATGGATGAGCAAATTTCTTGTCTTTTATTTTTCGTCCAGAAAGAGAACGAACACAAGAATATTTTCAATTTTTTTTGTTGTTGTTGTTGTTCATATTCAAACAATCGAGTTTAGCTTGTGCACGTATTTGCTGTGATAACTGGCCTGCAATTGCAACATTCGATCGCCTGCAATACGCGCGTACATTAGAATTTTATCGATTGAAAATGAATATTATTCGGTAGCCGATATTTATGGTTACGCTTATGTCAAAATGTATACATTTACATTGTTCCACAATTTATCCATTATTGTATGGGCTTGAATGCCGGTGTTCGATGTTTCACCGATCGTTCGAAACTCGTTCAATGTTAAATACCATACAAACGAAGCTCAAATATTAAGACCAATCTTCTAATAATAAGAAAAGAAAGAGAAAGAACATGTAGATTTTCTACACTGAGTTTGGTATGTGGTGCATTATGAGAGTGGCACAAACAGGAACAGAAAGAAAATAAAAATCATAGGAAAAATGCGGTGCATTGAAACACTGCCTTGGGTGTACTATCGGCGTTTGCTTTAATACAGCGTTGGAAAAAAGGTCGTTTGGTTTTTCGATTGGTAGCTAGAGCTAAGTACACAAGCAACGTTTAAAATAGCTAAATAAAAACGACACATCGTATTTATGGCAAAAGCAAAAAAAGTCGATATTTTGAGCGAAAAATGTTTTTCAATCGCTTATGGAATATCGATATGTTTTTGGGCAAGCGATTTCTGTATATCTGTATATTTGTGCAATTTTTCTCTCTCTCTCTCTCTCTCTCTCTCTCTCTCTCTCTCTCCGTCTTCATACCTTTATTGTTGGTCGTACACCTTATTTTCGTTGCCTTTGTGACCGTTTCTCTTGCTCCACTTGCCCCCGTCGTTTCAGTGCTCCGTGTGGCTCTGTATAAGCAATTCGAATTCCGTTGATGTTGTTATGGCCGAACACATCAGGAACTACAGTAGCAAATATTACACCAAAAGGAAGTTTAAATGGATGTGAAAATCGTGTTGTGTTCGTTTGACCTTAATTCTTAATCATATAATAGAGGTTTTCGTTGTGTTTTATTTATTACATTTCGTGTATTTCGTTCAATTCAACCGCTACTGTAAACGACTTTGTTGTATGCCTTGGATCATTCAAGTGTGCCTATGCAGGCCATGCATTAGGTATTTCGGTAGCCACCAAGTGTGTGTGTGTGTATATCGCATATTGTGTGCAATTTGTGATATTTAACAACATTTGAAATTGCACAATTGACATAAATCCAATCAATTTACAACAATGCGCCGACAAGAATCGACCCTCAAATGCCTGCCAGCACTTTGCGTTGACACCGCATACCGTTGCACCCATTCAATGTGTCTCAAGCTCACCATTGTACCGAATGAATATCTATGGAGCAAACAAAAAAAATCACTATACACTGTACGTACCATCTTTATTTTTACGGTTCAAACTTCGAAAAAAAAAAAATCTTGCCAACACGAAATGTTGCAGCTTGCGGTAATGAACTCAGCGATTTTTTTTCCTCTCTTCAAAGAAAAAAAATAGGCGAAAAAACTGGCCCGAAATAAAAAAAAAGCGCAAGAAATATTTCCAACACGATTGCTGTCAAGTAATTTGTTGAGTAAATAGTAAGGGCATGTGTTGGTGAATTTCTATTTATTCATGTGGTGTAAACCATACATCTGTGTAGTGTAGATGTTTTGGGCATCTTCTTTACACCGTCTGTTACATTTGCTTCTGAAATTCCTGGTTGGAAAATAAATATTATTATTTCAATAAAGCCAATCACGATTTCATGGAATTAACCATACGGAACGGATCGTTTCTTTCTCTCTTTTCCTTTATTTTACCATAATCATCTCTCATTGGATGTTGTTCTAATTTTCATTGAACGGGACCACTTAGACACTTAGCACTCGACATGATCATAATCATTATTGTGGAAAATTTTCGAATTGTTAATTTTATAGACGGGTTGCCGCCACTTAATTAGACCTGATTGAGGTTCGAACATTTGTTCCATTGATTCACTTTTGTTCGTCCGCTATTTATTGTTTATTCGTGGTTTTTTTTATGCAGCTGATTCAATTTTCTTCTTTTTTTTCGTTATGTGGTTGTTGTGTGCTAGACAATTTTGCATTTTTCTCTGTTGTGTTTTTTTATGGATCAACTTGCAACGATCTTAATCCAATGCGCGAGTCAATTTTTTGACTCGCACTTCATCATTTGGTGAAAGAATCATTTCTGTATGGATAAATTGTTTGTGCACGAAAAACAACTAAAACAAAAAAAAACACACACAACAGAAATCAGTGCTGAGCTGTTATGCATAAGACGCGATAGCTGCTATTCTGTAGGGAAGTAGTTGCCAATTTTGTGGAGTATAATTTTATAACAATATCTGTATTTTGCTGGTAGCGCATAAACAGTATCAAGTCAAAACTACGATATACATTAAACGATCTATGTTATACGGTACAGTCAGTTTTAAATTGAAGAGCGAGAATAGCGCGCGTGAACCCAACGCGATATGATATATGAAGTATAGTGTACATTAAATGTGATGATGGCAGAATGAAATGCACATTTGGCACATATACTGTTTACTTTGTCGTAGATGCTTTTTTTCCACCATCCACAATTTGCCCACTAAAATTCGCGAATATTGCACACAGTGCGAGAAGAAGAATGGGAAAGCATTAAACATTTGGCGAGCGAGCAAGAGAGAAAATACCACTAAAAGAGAACGACATTTGAATTTCACAAGTAAAATAAAGCATTCTAACGATGAAATAATGTGCATAACATAGTTGAGAAGAAGTGACTTCGTATACGGGAAAAAAATTATGTCAGAAGATGAAAAAAAAAATCGGCGAACGAAAAATTGTGAACCGTAAATAACTGCGTGAGCATTAACTAAAATTTATGGCCGCAAATTACTGACACTTCCACATTCATTCTAAGTCTTTGAATCTGAATTGGTGTTGGTGATACGCAATTTACACACAAGTCAGTGTGCTCATGCATTTTATGACATAATCGAATCGCAAGTGCAGTCATTGCTGAAGCAAAGCTTTCATCTCTGCCATTATATTGAATATTTGTTGCATTGTCTTTTTGAATACATTTTATCATGTATCCAGTTTTTTTTTTTGTTCTCGCATTTTTATTATTAATTTTCTAATGAATTTTGACAAAGACTATCCAACTCAAATGTACGTGACCAAGACGACAAAAAACTCAATTAAAACCATTTAGAATGTTTGTTATAGTTCATTCGATCGTGTAATTGATTAATATTTCTAATTATAGTGACAGTGTGTCTGACATCACTGAAAACGGGTCGAGATAGCTTGTATGTATAACCAAGGTGAAGCAGATTTGAATGCATACAAATTCACACATGCACACTATCATAACATATGTAGTAAAACAAAATAGCCGAAAACAATATGAATTGTGAAGAAATGCAAATGTTATATGAGAGTAATATTACAGGCGAAAAAGAAAATTTCCTATTCAACAATGTTCCTAGGTCATGGTTATGTGATAGAGAGAGAAATAGAGACAACGAAATATCAAATTTATATTGATTTGACCTAAAATGCTTTCAACACAGAAAATTGAAACTATAATTATACAGTGACAAAGAATTCAACGTGCTGAGACAGTCTAATGTCTCATATTAAAATTACAAATACATATACGTGCACCGTACGTTCGGCAGGCCGTACATTAATACGGTTTTTTTTAGTCTGATAAATGTAAGATAATTTTCATGTAGTTATGGTCTCATCAGCGGTCTAAGCTTCGTAGAATTAAAAAAATAAAGCAATATATACATCTTGCTGCTGTTTCCACTTGAAATGCAAAAAAACGGAATTTTAAATCGAATAGCCAGATAAAGACAATCCATAAACAAAATGTCATTGTGTGATGTCTGTTGGTTTGATTTTCCATCGATTAATATTTGTCAAACGAAAATGTATCGATACAAAATTATCATATAATATGCATACGAGATCGTTTGTTTCAATTTCATTTTGCGTTTTCTATGCGTACGGCGGCCGATGCGTCTCTCTTAATTCATTCCAATTATACGTAATTCAATCGCTGTAATGCCCATTGAGAACATAAAATCAGACGATAAATTGCAATTGATGTGAGTGGTTTGTGTATAAGTCGCGAAGCCAAGAATGACCAACTGGAACAGTAATGAGACAATCGAATGTGGGAATTGTTTTTTTTTTTCGTTCTCCTCTTGCAATAGAAGATTGACTGAGAGTGATCTCTTCGTGCAAATATTTCGATTTGGGTGAGAAAAACATGTACGACTTAAGGGGAAAACGGAGCATAAAAGCAGAAAAGATAAATGAAAAGACAAGTAACAAGTGAAACTTACAGGTTTCAGATCGAATCGTCTGGTGCGTTGTGCTATTCACATAAATTAAAATATTGTAAATGAAACTGATGATTGTTGCGGCCGTCATCGTCGGGTGTTGTTGTCGTCGTCGTCGTTCACATTACATTCACGAAAATGAGCTAGCTATATGTTGTTTTAATGAGCGCATATATACATATCTTGGAAGTGAACTCGCAACACGATGATATGTAAACAGTGGGTACAAAATTCCAGTGTGCATTGCACACATATCAACAC
This sequence comes from Contarinia nasturtii, assembly GCF_009176525.2. NCBI lineage: Eukaryota > Metazoa > Arthropoda > Insecta > Diptera > Cecidomyiidae > Contarinia > Contarinia nasturtii. The sequence continues at coordinate 4,083,784 of NW_022197768.1, forward strand.
ACAAACAGTTAGAAATATTACTAGCGGCAAATTCAATACCAATAACAACAGCACAATAATAATTAGGTAATAGAGAATTTATATGGAAGCTGTGAGCGCGCGAGCGTGCCTTTACCACGTTGTGTTTGTTCAGTTGCCGGTGTTGGAGTCGAGTGTCAAGTCAAGATCGAGGTCAAGCATAAATATATATAGATATAAAAATTATACAATCGTAGCTTTTTTATGATATATATTCTATTTTGCAGCATTAATAATGGCAAAATATCGATTGCATTTCGTTAAATGTGGCGCTTGCTGATTTATTGGAAGACTCGTTTTGTGTTCATTTGGATCATGTAATCGGCGATTTTATGCGATGAATGACGATTAGTGGAATCAATTATGATCACATGAAAATATGCTGTTGACTTCAATTAAAATCGTTATGGTGATCGTAAGTGCGTTGTATTTTTATATTGGTTAGTATGTGTGTGGGTGCGAGTGTGTCTGGTATATGCCGCATATTGTTCTCACTTGCTTTGGCAATTTGTCAGTGGATCGTCTCGTTGTTGGCATTAATGCTATTTCTCGCATGTACTATTTATTAATGCGTTTAATTTAATAAAATTATAGCATCGTATGCCAAGTCAAAATGATTTTACACGCAAATGGCAGTGCTTTCAATTTGTCTATGCTGTGTTTTTTTTTTTGTGCATGCTGGAAGTGCGACTCAAATAAACGCGCGTCCGTATTAACATTTGTGTATAAGCCTACATATGCAAATGCAACATAAAAGTGTATATATAAAATGTGTGTTGCTTTCCTCACTTCACAGCATTATTATTATCATTTGTTTTATTCCGTCGGAGTGAATGTGTATTTGTTTCCCTTGGAGAGATGGCAAATTAAAATATAAATAACAAAAAAAAAATGCACAACAATGCAATCGCAATACATAGAAATAACAATAATTGGCAATCATATGAAAATATTTGTATGTGTGTTTTGTTCCGTGTGCATATATATATGTTGGCTGTTCGTTCTTAATTATGTGGTTTGGTCAATGCTTCAGGTAATGTAAATGCCTTTATGTATTCAATTGCACTTGATTTCATGAGTTGAGAATGAACATCATTTTGTTATATCAGATGGAAGTGTAAGCGCAATGTGCAATGTGCATACTCTTACTTTATGGGGCTCGGACTCAGTCTCTTGTTATTGTTTATAATGTATTAGTATTTCATTTGGTAAGTACTAATATTATGCTTGGGCTTGATCACTTTCAGCCAATGTGTGTGTGTGTGTGTATGTGATATTGCAATAATTTAACCTCACCATCTCTCTTTCTCTTTACCTCTTTCGACATATTATCAATAAAATTATAGCTTACCTGGCGTACGTGTATTACTTTATACCACTGAGATGTGGTAAGATGAAATAATGTTGCTGCTGATTCAGTAGCCGTTTGTGATTACGCATTTAATTTAAATTTAAATTTAATTGAAGGTGGCGCAAAGTTCTTACCGGAAATCTATAGCGCCATTGATTGGTGTTTAATGTTCTTCAGATGCGATGATTCCACTGGATTTATATGTGAAAGAAAGAACAAACGCAGACTCTATCACAGACACACAACATCGGTCTATGACACGTACCATAATGCATGTGAAATGTTTCCGTTTATAATCATTTGTAATCCAAATGCCTGAAATCTATTTAAGTGAAAAGAATGATTTTTTCCGCTTTAGCATCTATACATATCCAGACATGGTTCATTCAAAAATAAAACAAAAATAATCGCAAAAAAAAACCCATCTCAAAGTTAGTTCATAAATTAAATGTGCACAAGTCAAGTTGATTTTTCGTTTTTTTTGTTGCTTGTGTGCGCTCAGTCAAATAGTTAGCAGCAACAGTAATAACAACCAAAACTGACTACTACAATCACTTTATCACTTCGAGAGCGGTCAGAATAAATAAACAGTAAATCATCATTAAAGTGCATGAATGAAGAGAAAGAGAGCGAGAGAGAAAAGTCAAATTCAGGGCAACGAAAGCGACGGACAAAGACAACGAGTATTTGCGATGCATACACGCGGACAAACCGAAAAACACATTCGTATTAATAATATTTTGGTTTATAGTTCAATGGCAGAACGAGTACCGGCGTGCAAACATTTTTGCTACTCGCAGTCCCAGTTGATTGTTCATAGGTTTTCTTTTCTTTTTGTGCCAGTTTCATGTTGGCTCTTCTGTTTCGGCACTCAATCCATGTGTAATCACACTGTATCTCGCTCTTTCATTCTCTCGGTACTCCAGTCGATGTTCGCTCTACCGATATTGTTTTTTTTCTTTCGTTTCGTTCGTTGGAATTGCACACATTTTATTTTCATTCATAAATTTATTTATCAATTTCTTGTTCATGTTTTTGCGATTTTTTTTTTCGTGAGCATCGTTGCTTCAAATATGCATTTATCTTGCAATAGTCATCGTTCCTGTTATTGCAGCAATACGCAAAAGCGTATAAGAAACAGCAGCAAAACGATGAAACAACAACGATGGAAATAAAAGACAAGAACATACGCGATAAACTCAGTTATTGTACGATCTGCATTGAATTTTACTTTGCTGGTTTGTTATGCATATGCATACGTGAGCCAACGTGCTTGTGCGATGTTATGCTGCTGAAGATGATACATGTGAATCCATAATTTTTCATCTCTCTCTCTGTTTCGTATTTTTAGTGTCTCTGCTCTCTTCTTTTGTTGCGCGCGCGTGTATTTTGTTTTCATTGCTATTTTCGTTTTCCGTTTCGTCTCGCAAGAATCTTGCATTTAATTATTAACTTGTTTCGCAATGTCTGAAGCCTAAATGCATGCGTATTTCATGTGCTTACCCATTAATAGAGCGAACAGTCTCACTTCAAAATATCATGTCTGGTTATTTGAGAAACGAATCATATTCGAAGTGTCACTATCGGCTATTGAATCGGGTTATATATGATTTTGTGGGTGGTTTCGATTCATCTAATTGATTCGATTGGATTGACGCTTTTGATTATTATCATACATTCATCGTTCTTAAGTTTTATCGCTTATTTTCCATTACACATGATTATCGTTAACGGTTGTTTAATGAATCGACATGAGTTCTGATATGCACTGTGATTGGAAACATTCAGGCTCCATTGTTCTCTCCGCACTTACACTGAACTCGGAATTCACATTATGCTCTAGAACTACAACGCATAATTGTTTGTGTATGTCCATTTTTTTTCTTCTTGAATGGAATCTAAATCGCATGTAACCAATTCATTATCATTAAGAATTTTCTTGATATTTCGCTTTCATTTTACCACGCTGTTTTGCAATCATATCATCGCATTCGATGGCTTCAATGCACACATAAGACTAGCCGAAGAGATAAAATGACAGTGAAATAAGCAGGGAGGGAAAAAAGAGAGTGCGGGAGAGAGAGAGGGAAAAATTATAAGTTCTTCGTTGCCATGTTCTCTCATCATCGCTCATTTGCCCATTAGCAACATAAAAGTTTGAGCTGATTTTTGCCACTAGTATTGGCAATACTGTATTGCAACATCTTCACTAATGCATAGTCTAGAATTTCCATCACAGAGCCAATAATTATTCGATTAGAGGGGAAAAACACATACGTCCGTTGTTGATGTTTTTATTATTTTCACTTTTTCTTTTATGCAAAACACAAAAAAATAAAAATCACAAAAACATCAGGCAAACGATAACATGGTTTAATTTGTTCCAATCAGTGTATAGCTAGTAGTAGGTAGCATCATGTACCGTGTGTTGAGACAATCGTTTGCTTTGACAACCATCGAATGAGATGAATGACTTTTAAACATGTTTAATTGCGATTGATTGTCACTTAGCTACTGGCTTCCGTTGACCACAACTTTTATCGGTCGCTCGGTCGATCTGTTGCTCTCTTTCCATTCTCACATCTTAACATAATCAAATCAGACAAGAGTATGATGAGCAAAGAAAATGAGTACTTATTTTACATTACCAAACATTTATAATGGTGTTGTGTATTTTTCATTTATTATGCCTGTATGTATTAACAATTTATTTTTATTACGTCTTGATTTTCCATTAATCACTTCTTTTTTTTTCATATAATTATTCTGATTGAGAACAGTAAAAATGGTGTAGCATAATTGTGTATCGCTGAAGCGTCAATTTGTTGTGATTTGATCGATTTTTATTGTCGTTTGTTGGGCGTTTAATGTGATTGCTAAATTTGGTGGCATCAATCGACTAAAGAAAGGTCGGAAATTCATCCATAGTTTCCGTTAGTTCTTGAATGAAACGAATGGGCCGATTCTAAATGCGTGTGCATGAAGTAAAATCAGTACAAATTTTGTGTAGTCGTATAATAATGTACAGAAGAAAAAATGACAAAATTGAGGTTGATCATTCGATGGATTATGAAACAGATGATAGAGCACACATCAATTGCCATATACAAATATAAACACCGAGCGAGCGCACGTTTTAAAACGCCCACTCTGCGACGAAACGGCAAAATAACATTCAATGGCATTTTCTCTGGCGCACACATTGTATTTCTTTGTTTGTACCAAATTGATTTCGTCGATGCGTTCTCTTTAGTAGGTTTATTTTTTTTCGATGGTTTTTCATGTCGTCCACAGCGCACAATATGTTTTGTTTGAAATTGTGATTTTGTCTCATTCAAATTGACGTTCGTCATTAAGTTTTTTTTTTTCGTCTTCATCGTCGTCGTCAATACATGCTTGTTATGTCAACGAAATTATTGTCGTAGATCTAGGTGTACTGTTTTATTGAAACGGGCACAAGCGCGCAATATCGACTCAGATATTTTATGAATGTAGGTATAAAAAAAAATCGCTTATTGATGCGCATAAGCATATGTCAATGAATCTCATAAAATTTCAATTCATACACAGCCCGAACCGGCGACAAAAAGAAAGAAAGAGAGAAAATAACATCGGTGGCTGTTGTTACTTATAAAAGTTATTTATTTGTAAGGTTTGGCGGGTTATTGAAGTGTGTAGGTTTTACAGGCGTGATCGAATTCTTCGGCTTTGTTTTTATTTTCAAGCAATTTCTGTTGCATTCAATAGACAATATTGTGCCGCAACACACAAAAGTGTCAGAATCTCGGGATAATTGAATTTGAATTGCGTGTGAATCACAGCTCAAATTGTTGCATCATTGCATCGATTTTTCGACGTTATTATTTTATGGTTTAAAATAATTATCGGCTTTTTGGTGTCTGTAAGGAAAAATTCACCGGAAAAACAAATGATCGAATCCTTAATATGTTTCAATTAAATTTTTTGCTCAAAATGTTTTTTTTTCTTTCAAATCCATATTGTTTATCAAACGCTCGATGGAATTGGTACAGTGTTGAAAAAATTGTGCAAAAAATTGTCTAAATTGTTCTTTCAATGAACAATTGGCACCAAAGCAATTCTATTTTCAAGAAAAAGCTCATTCCAATGCATAGCGTATTTTAGCTGTATAAATATTGTATTAAAAAAGAGTCCGGCATGAAGCAAACCTCTTATGTGTAAAAAAAAAAAAACAAAATGAATTCAAACATTAGTGGAGCTGTGAATACTTCGAAAACACTTTTTTCTTATTAAATTGAAAATCATGTTAGCTACTGCTTATCTAAGACTATGGGACACTTACTCTATTGAGATACGGCTTCTTCATTCAACAAGACCTAACAAAAAAAAAAAAAAAAATAAATAAATCGGTGGTCATTAAACTTATGGTTTGTTTAACTTTGGCAATTAATTTTCAACGTGGTATTGCTGTTTTTTCTCTTCTTTCGTGTTCATCATGAAGAACTCTGAAACTTAAGTGTACGCGGTACACAAATTGTCGAACTAATGCACACGTGTTCATAAAATACATATGATTCGTTTGCCGCGGACACTGCAATGATACTTATAAAACAAACTAACGGTAAATTGTTTGATTTTGAAGTCTTCTTCTTACGTAAGTTTGTGTACTACATTTGAGTAAACAAATCATTGAATTGAAATGACTTGGGTTATATGACTTATGTATACCAGCAATGAAACGTGGAACGGTGGCGCGATTATTTGCAATATTATGATGCGTATATGTTTAAGGTGTGTTGGTTCTCTTTTCCGGTGACCTTTTATTTTCAATAACTCGGTTGGATTAATAAATCCATCAAGAAGAAAAATTGACTTGAAAAATAGTAAATAGCAATGCTAGCAAACCAATGGCGGTCTATTTTTTCCAATTTCTTTTTTTTACCGATGAAATTTCGAAGAAACGAAACAAAAATGCGTGGAAACATGTCATTCTTGCATCATATTGAGCAATAGAAATAAAATCATAACGAAATAGGCAAATCCTCTTCGAAATAGTAAAAGCGAAACTTGTTGAATGTTCACTAATATCACACTAAATGTAGTATTGCAATGCTGTCATCAAAATGTCAACCTATTTATAATATTAATTTGTTTTCGCCATGTGTCAATCTATCGCTCTCTCTCGCTCTCTCTCTCTCTCTCTCTCTCTCTCTCTCTCTCTCTCTCTCTGTGTGTGTGTGTCTTTGGTTTCGAACATTTTAATTTAACTATCAATTTTATTTTGCATTTGGTAAACGGTGTGTAAGCGACACCATTGCCGAAAAGCATGATGGAAACGAACAACAAAGAAAGCAACCAATAAGTGTGATTAGGTGCGTTATATCGTTGATAGTCAATGCCGTGAATACAGTGATCAGTTGGTGGAACAGGGACAACGATACATTGACAGAAATAATAGAAGACAAACGATAATGAATAAATGTGTAAAGAAGTGTCTGATATGGACTGTGTGTGTGTTCGTATATGCATGGATTAATGACAGCAAACTGATGTATGGATTTCGCGTAGCACAGAATGGAATAATAATAATAAAACGTAAATAAGTTTATGCATTTATTATCCATATACACTCATACATTGATACCGGCACTAACCGGCAATACTTTCTGTGTAACGAATAGGCAAATCGTAATGTATAGAAGAGCGCACAGCGCAGAAGTTCAAAATAAAAAACCTATGGAAAGCAATTTGTTGCAAAATACTTTATTGAGGACGTGCCCGCGTCAAGGTTTCTCTCATCAACAGCAGCAGCAGCACCATAGTCTCTAATAGTTGTAACGCAGTAGCCAAAGCGCGCGGCATCAACGGCATGGCATGGAAAAAGCAAAATCAAGTACGTGCGGAATATGTATATATACAAGATGTACGAAGCCAGTGCTGAAGCACACACAAAATGCTCGAAGTGCATTGTAGACAAAGTAAATAAACGAAAAGAAAAAGAATAAAAATGAAGAAAAAAAGACGACAGCAACAACAACGACGACGACGACAACAACAATAGCTTGAATTGAGCCAACCACACATCGCCAATCATACATGCACGTTACACGACTTCCACGCCAGCATGGAATATGGCAAAGAAGCACAAATATACACTCACTCGCTACATCGAATACGTGAATATTCAAAACTATGCCACACATCAAACACACACAGTCTGCTGTGCATGGCATGGAGGACTTTTTTGTGCCTTTGTTTTTGTTTTTTGCGTTTTTCATTTATTTCATCGAGTTGTTGTTTTTTTATTCATAACAGCTACTTGCTCTGCTACATCACTAAGAAATAAACACACACACACACACATTACATATATATGCATAACACCATGTGATATGGAAGGCTAGAAATCCGTATATACGTTTTGTGCAATGCAATGTACTTGCACATTGCTCATTGAAGAACGAAAAGTCGAACAAGTTGGCAGCCAACATAAAAGCACGCATCATATACACGTCAAAACAAAGTTTTTTTCCTCTTCTCTCTCCCTTTTGGTGGACTGTTTTAAATTTAATTGTTGGAGCTATCGTTATTGATGTGTTTTTCTCATTTTTTTTTCTTCTCTCTTCTCTTCTATATAGATGGCTGATTTCTTTTATGGCCCTGAATCCGTTCGTGTTGATATTTGGTATATTGCATGTCACATTCGTCATATAAAATACTTTTGAAATATTTCATTTCACCTTTGTTGTCGATGTTATACATACATGTTCGTTAAATGTCCGTTGTGTGCTATAATACTGGTGCGGCTGTCGGTTTTCGATGCCGTCGCTGTTTCGATGCGCATGTCTCTATTTAGACGATGTTGGTTATTGAGACTCTAAACCGATTTTCGATTCGAAGCGACTAAAAAAAAACAACACAAGACGCAAATATAATAGCGCTATTTATGTTCTCAGTCTTTCATTCAAAGACAAATCCATGAAATTGTTTTTGGTATGTGCATTGCTTTTTTGTTTTCCTGAAAATTTTGACGGCAAATTTTTTTTTTGATCAGTCCATGGCACTCATAAGAAGAGATAAGTATTAATCAAGTTTTACTGGATCCGTTCACTTTTCACCCGTGTGTGTACTTTATACTTACAACATTTGAAGTGACATATCGTTGATCGATGTTTGCAAAAGGCGAACAAACAAACTGAACCGAAAAACAAGAGACGTAAAAAAGCAGCGAGCGAGAAAGAGAGCGATTTTTTTTTCTTTAATTCAGATTTAAAGTGCGTTAAGTATTTGACAGCTGCAATTATGGTGTCTGTGGATTGATTTTTTCGACGCTGGAAAGGTGATTTTCGTGTAAGAATTTAATTCTCAGCGATTTGCAAGATGTCCAAAATGTTACCGTTTCCTTTTTATGCATTTCCATTTTATAATTTTTTTTGTTTGTCGTTTTTAATTATTACGATTTGTAATGCCGTTAATACTTCCCATCTTTACATTAGTTTATGCATGCACTCATTTGCTTATCGATCAATGTACAATGTATATATTTCAATGTACACAAAATGCGGTACGTTTAATTTTCGTTTTCGACTTTGTTTCAGCTGCTTTTTTTGGTCGTCATCAGATGTTCAGCTCACATCTCCTTGTTCTCAGCAAAATTGTATTGAAATTACAATTAAGAACATATACAAATTTGCACAGAGACACGGACACAATTGTCGAATATTCATAAAGATTATTAATTAATACTTACACGCTTTAATGAACATATGCAATTCAATTTCGTATTGAAATCGAAGCGATGTAATCAATGGGTATTCGCTATTTATTGAAACATACAATTCAATATATATATGCATACGAAAAATTGATAATCAAAATAATAAAATGCAATTATTTAACGTAAGCATATGCAGCGATTAAAACGCAGTCAGATAAAATGCGAAACAAGAAAGAAAAGCAGCAACGACGATATAGAGAGCGAGCGAGAGAAGTGGATGCGGTTTTTTAGAATGAAGCCGTTTAAATTTGCATATCGCCGGTAGTAATGGCCATTTAAATGATAAACTTCTATGCGCATGGATAAGATAAATTCAAATCAAAATGCATATTTCAAGGACTTTGAGCTGAAAGACCTTAGATAAATGCGAAACAGTTTTATTCAAAGTTCGGTTTGCATGGCGAGAGAAAGACGCAGAGGAAAAGAAGAAGAAGAAGAAGAAAAAAAACGGTATTTTGCCGTGACACACCAAATATGGCAAGATAAAATTCCATATTATTATTTTCCGTATTTCGACCATTTGAAAATCGAAGAGAAAAAAAAGTGACGGACATTCGATCGAACGAAAAAAAAATCGACTAAGTTGTCGTCATATTGGCTCTGTATGTATCAAAAAAGAAATCCACAATACCATCACATTGCGATATAAATCAATATTGGTCACCGATCGCTTTCAAATTCCAATAGATTTTCTTCTGTTTCTTGTTGTTGTTTTCTTATTCGATATTTTTTTCTTCTCGTTCCACGTTTAATGTTGAAATAAAAAAAAAGAAGAGTATTACTGATAGAAGAGAGACAAAGTAGACAAAAACCGGCGAAACGGAGACAGCGCAGCATACGATTTTAAGAAATTCTTTTTTTTAACATAAATTTTATGGAATAAAAAGTAGAATCGGTGTATGGTATGTGGAAAAAGTTTACATGGCGCATCGCCGATATAATCAAAGAAATTCGAGAAAAAAAAATTGACCATAAGAAGACGAAAAAGTCAGTTAGACACAAATGAATTTAACAGTGGAAAATTCATGTTGAAAGCAGAGAGTGTGTTCACTGTTGAATGTTCATTTGGCTATGTATATTCATGTGTGTGTATGTAGATGAAAGGGAATATATCAACGGTGCGACGACCTTTTTTTCCAACTTTAAAACATTTCACTATGCGTATCGCTTTATAATAACAATAATAATGATAATATAATATATGTATATAATAGCATCTTGGTTGTCCGTCGGCGGATAACAATTTGGTGAGAATTTCGTTTCTATTTCATTCCTCTCTCTCTATCTCTCTCTTCCTCAAATGCAGACCATTCTCTTTCGATCTCTTTTCATTTCTCCTCGTCGCTTCTCTTTTTGGTGGATTTCTTTTTCATCGAATATACATTGATTTTTACTACCTGCTATTGTTTATTTATTTTTGATAAAGTTTTATTTCGTGCGGCTATTGATTTGTAGCTGTTTGTATCGCAACTCATTCCATATTTATCCACGAAGTGCGTTTCTATTGATAATTTTTAGACAAATGCATTGAATCAATGGATAGTAACAGCTGTCCTTTCTGACCACTTTCTACATATAACTTCATTCTTAAGACAATTTTCGTTCCAAAAGTCTAATTTTATATAAAATCAAATGCTGCCCAGCCATTGAACCATTCATTTTGATAGAGTAGAACTAAAAAAAAATATAACGAACAAAAAAAAAAATCATTTTATAAACAAATCCGGATTGCGTTCTATGCATGCAGAGATTTTACAAGCACATTTGGCTGACATAAATACTCGTTCTTTGTTTCAATTTCATTTTATTACGAATATTTATGAGCGCAAAACAAATAAAATCATTTCGATTCGACTCTTTTTTCCTAAACCACTTGACACCGTGAAAATAACAAACAGAAAAGAAACAAGATTTGATACCAAAATATACACACATACACTTATAAATAAACCGACGCACAATTTGGTGATGAGCAAAAGTTGTGATCTCCGAAGAAAAAAAAAACATCCATTGATTATAGGTTGTTATGGCCTATAATTTTAAACAATATCGAAATAACTATAATCCATATGTCTTTGTCTCTCTCTTTCCTCGTACGAATTATGTAAAATAGTATTTAATGCCGTGATGACGGTACAGGTAGAGAAAAAAAAGAGTTAAGTTCGTGTGCTCACCAAAAAAAAAGAGAATAAGATACAAAAAAATCTGTCAAAATGATTGTGGTGCCTGCTTTACGCTTATTGCCATTAAACCATATAGGCGTTTTTTTATGTGTTTGCGCGCAATGCCGACGCACTTGTTCGTTGCTTTACTTACATTTCAATTGACAGACACTTTGGTCACGTGGTTTGACATTTTCGAAGCAGTCTAATTTCATTCATTATACTCAATCACTCATTGTTTTTAATTATGCTCGTACTCGTTTTAGGGCCGCTTTTTATGTCTGCATGTGCACTAAAACTAAAATTTATAACGTGAATTGAACAAAAAAAAAAAAAGAACACACTTACACAGTTTTATTTCTTCGCAAAACCGTTGACACTGGCCTAAACGAAAATAAGCTTTTCATACACAATAAACAATAAAATAATGACACACGGTACCGCCTATTTTTTTTAATAATGTTTTTTTTATTTTCATTTTTTATTTTGTTTGCTTGTCGTCAAAATTTTATTTAATTTTTCTTCAAACAGACACTTATTCCACAAAATCTACCGTATGTAAATCAACCCTGCTTGTCTAATATAATAATTTTTTGTGTGTATGTGTTGTTTCATTTTTTTTTTGTCTAAAAATGTTGTTGATGTTGGTTTTGAGCTCAAAATTTGCGCATTGAAATCTATTTGCCCGTCGTCGAATTTTTCATATTTTTTTCGATTTTTTTTTTATATTCATTAATTTTTTTAGCAAGTTTTTTTTTTGTTTGCGCCTTACTCTCATTTAAATGACTTTTCCTGGTTGTCTTAGACTATACTTGTTGTTTTAATTCTTACAATTTGCTTATTTGTGAGTGTCGGTGTTGTGTCTCTTAAATGTGGTTTACTTTGCTTTTATCCACTTTCGGGTTATGCACGATTTAGTCATTAAACATTTTTTGTCTTTTTTTTTATCTATTTAAATATATTTAATAATTAAATGTATGTTTTACATAATTATCAGATAGTTGTAGAGATATTCAAAAGTAGTAGTTCAGTTGAAATCTCACAGAGACTGCATCTGAAATACTGCTCTCTTCATGTCATCCTCTTTTTTCCCACTCGCTTTACATACGCATATCAATTTCTTGTGCTCTTTCTCTCTTTTCCTAGTTCCTCTTTCGTTTATTCTCTCTCTCTCTCTCTTTTTCATATTTATACTTTATTATTATGTACAAATTCATTTGAATTATATTTAAATAGTATTAATTCACTCTTGATTTGTGGTGTAGTGTTTGAGTGTCAATTCGTTCAGTTGGGTTTATATTTGAATTGTTATTGTTGCTGTTTCATTTTTTTTTTCTTAATGCAATCAATCAAGAGAGCAACTCTATGTATTTTTTTCATTTCTGTGTTGTTTTGTTTCTATCTCTTTTTCTCTCAAATATATAGATTTACTTTTAGAGATTTTATAGTATAATGATCTAAATTATTATAATAATAGTAGTAATATGCAATAGTTTATGTTTTTTTGTTAATTTTTTGCGATTTTTTTTTCTCTCTCTTTTTCTTTCTCTCTTCATTTTTATGCTCATTAAATATACTTTATAGTACTTAGTAGATGATTTTTTCAAGTTTTATTTTATACAATTGGTGTGTGAACATCATTCTCGTTCATCTCAAGTTCATCTTTAAAAAATATTTTGTTGGATTGTTGTGTTTGTTTGTGTTAAATTGTAAAAGGGCAAAAAAAAGACGTATGGTTGCACGTGTTAAAGAAAAGTGTAACTGTGTGTTTGATTTGAAATGCATAAGGATTTTAAAACCGTTTTGTGCAGTGTTTTATGCTTCTGTATACCTATGTATTTGTATCTTTTTCTTTTTTTTTTTTTGTCTTTTTGGGGAAATTTTGTTGATTGCTATTTGTTTCATCTCATTCTGACAGTGACAATGACAAAAGACCAATTCCAAGAGAAACTTCAACAAACTGAGAAATAAAATGTCTTGCGACTGATTCATTTGTACCCATTTACACTTATGTTCATTGCAATTTTATCCGTTTAATGCGCATTTAATTTGAACTTTGACTATCAACGGAAAATAAAGAGTAAGGAGAGAAAAAAAACACATACACACACAAAATCTGACTTTTGCGCTGCGGATCAAATCTGTTTTGGGTAAAACTAAAAGAAAACAAAAACCAAAGTGACAAACTATTGGATTATTGTTTTTTTTTGTTGTCAATATAATTTATTGCATGGATTTGAATTGTGTTTTTTTCCTTCTCCTGTATCAGCCTATGCATCTCTGTTTAAGCCCATGGTTTTTCTTGCTAACATCCCTATATTTTTATAACTGCATGGTTTTTCCTTCTTTTCTTTCATTTCATACGTCATCTCTACAGTACAATGCACATTGATTTCATTTAACACTGACTGACTGACTGGCTGAAGGAACAATGATGAGAGATGAGGAAAAATGCAACCGAAACGTGCATGAAGCAAACGAAAGAGAAATTCCCGGTTTAATGCTTTTGCGTGCGTGTGTATATCTTGTCGAATTTCTTAAAAATTGCAATCAATTGTGGACATTTCGTTGGGTGTTTTTTGAGATGCAGTGAGTAATGGGGTTACCTTGTTAAGTTATATGTGCGATCCTTTTGCATGTGTGTCTTTCGTTTACAGTCGAACACTGAGCAATTGAAAAACAAAAGCATTCAGAATCTTGTCAGTCGTTTCTCTTCATTATTACAAATTATCAGAATTTTTTTTTGTTTGAGCAAATATTTAACTTGTGTTCGCACATTGACAATGTAGAAGAAAGAAAAAACACACACGAAATATATGGAATAAATAAAATAAACACTGTCTACGTTTAACTCTTCTTCTTTTTGACACATATACGTGAACGAAACAATTGGAAAATATGTTCACTTCTCATCGAGTAATATCGATCGGACACTACATTGGGGAATAAAAAGAAAAGAAATTATAACAACTAGAAATTATATCAGTCCACGGTAGGCTTTCTAAAACGTTTATTCACTTCATAATCTTTTTTTCGTCATTTTTTCTTTCACTAAACAAAGAGTTTTACATTAACAAAATCAAGTGTATATGAAAAATGAAAAGAGAATTTATGCATTTTTTGCACATCGTGATTGCGTTTGTATAACTGTTTTTCTTACAAATTAGATAAAATCAATAGCTTGCAATTGAATCGTCGGGACTAACATGATTCGCTTTGAAACAATCCAAATGCCTTAACGTAAAGAGTGTAATTCATTTTTTAATTTTTAAATTGATTTGAATTTGTTTGTTTTTTTTTTTTGGTAATTCGTATTTTGAATTTTGTCCACAGATTTCCGTATTCAATATGTTGTGTTTAGTTTTTTTTTTAATTCTGTTTTTCAAACTTTTATGATAAGCTATGTGCCTAAAAGATGGTCATATTTACAAGCAATCGTATCAAAAATTTCGTCCAATATTTGGCGTCATTTCATATGCCCACCCGGTGATTGGCGAAAAATTCCCATGGAATTTTCGGGCTTACATTTTATTCGGCTTGAAATGTGCCAATTTTTCGGCGAACAACAAAATAATGAAAGAAAAAGAAAAATAAATGAGAAAAATGAACAACAATAAAACACAAACAAACAAAATATGTGTGACTAAGAAGAAAACGAAAGAGATACAGGAATCAAAAGTGGTAGTTTTGTGCATTACTGAATGAATTGATACGAAATGAAAGCTGTGGAAAATCCATCTGCATAATTATTTCTTTTTCCTTGGCCAAAATTTAACTATGCCTCAAAACACCAACAAAAAAAAATTTGATTCGTTTTTTATCCGATTCAAAACTAACTTTTTATTCCCACAGAAATCTATCGAAACTAAAAAATATTGATTCGTTTTCTCATCTTTACATAATTTTCTTTTCCTTCTTCTTTTGATTGATTGATTGTGGTTCCACTATCATTTTAGCCTACAACATGTTCTTACTAAACAAACGCTTTTCTCTGTTTTTTTTTTTTTTTGTTTTACTTAAATTGGTTTCAATTTTGTATGTGTGTCATTTTAAATTTAAGCCACATTAACATATTACTAGATAATAATATATATTATTTTTTTATGTGTAAGTAAGATGTGTAATAAAAGTTTAAAAATTACTTACATAAAATACAAAAAATGACGTTATTTCGTACTTTTTTTTTGAACATTTTCGATAAATATTTTTCTCTGTTTTATTTTTTTTCTTGTTTTTGCTTCGCTTCGCCTGATAACGACGGTTCAGATGGGGAGGTTCAAATTTATTATGATTAAGATGTTGCATGTTCTCATTTTGCTCACATGATTTTGGTTGTTTTATTTTTCGTTTTTGTTTCATTATATATTGAATTTAAAATTTTGCGCCATATTTTCGATTCTTGTGTATTATTACATTTGTTGTCGCGTGAGTAGCTCGATTTTCAAAACGAAAAAAAAACTTGGATTTATTATTGTTGCTATTTGAGTCGGCTTTTAGTCGTGTTTGTCACTAGAACTTTTTGTGTGTGTTTTTTTATCTTCTTCTTCTCTATTTATTTGTTACATTATTAATTTAAAATCGTCTATGGAAAAATTATAGACGAAGATCATTATATATTTGTCTAAATCTTAGGAATTTGTATATACATATTCTTAGGACATACATATATTTGTTACTTTTTTTCTTCTATCTTTTCTCTCATTTCTTCGCTCAATTTTCATTAATATTATTATTATTATGCATCTGGTTATTTTGAAACATCACTTGTCTGTTTATTTTTGTTGTTTATGTTTAGTGTATTTATTACGATTCGTATAATTAATTTGCTTCGTTTTGGTTGCCCTTTTGGTCGGTATTGTGTTGAACGTGTTTGTGGGTGGTGTGTGGAAAATGTGTGAAAAATAAAATGCATCTCGTTGAACGGAATAGTGAACAGCCGAGAAGTATTTTTGCTTTTTTGTTTGTTTTTTTTTTGTTAAATTTTCGATTGCGATTCAGGCGAAATGGTTCGTTGTGGCCAAAATGTACGGACAATGTCGATGAATACCATCGAATTGGCCATTGAATTCCAGCCGAAAGGGCAGAAAAATATATTTATATATAAACAGAATTGACACGAAATAAAAAACATTTCTAATTGCCAAATTGCAGGGTCCACTCTTGAAACAATCTTCTGGCATGAAGTTGTTGCTGCTGCTGATGGTGTTGTTGATAGCGATGATCGATGTACATGGCCATTTGTGATGTTGGTAACATTTTCGATGGGCTCGATCCACTAGCAAACTGGGCAGACGACATGGAGTCCTGGATCTCTGATTGCTAGTGAGCCGTCAACTGGTGAGCATTTGGATTTTGCATATTTTGTGGACTAAGCATTGGGGGACTATGTGAATGGCTATGTGTTCCCATTGGACTTCCGTGTATGTCATGATGATGATAGCCACCATGTCCGTGCATATGCGATGGTGGCATACCGTCCATCATATCACCGCCTATTGTATTTGGAGGTGTCATTCGTTTTTCTTTTTGCCGTCGATTGCAGAACCAAACACGCACCACTTCTTTTTCGAGTTGCAGTGAATCGGCCAACGATGAAATCTCTTGTGCTGACGGTTTTGGTTGTTTATGGAAATGCTGTTCTAATGCACCTTTTACCGATACTTCAATGCTTGTACGCTTTTTACGTTTTCGACCTTGTGCGGCTATTTTATCGATGCTAGTTGGTGAGCCGGTCGTTGAGTCAGCCTCTTCCAGCCATTTTTGTAGCAATGGCTTCAATTTGCACATATTCTTAAAACTTAATTGTAAAGCCTCGAAACGGCATATCGTTGTTTGTGAAAAGACATTTCCATAAAGTGTACCTAGCGCCAAACCGACGTCGGCTTGTGTAAAACCTAATTTAATTCGTCGCTGTTTGAATTGTTTTGCGAATGCCTCTAAATCATCTGATGTTGGTGTGTCCTCTTCGCCGGCGCTTACATCTCGATCGCCTTGCAAATGATGTGAATGTAAATGCAATTGTGGCGATTCTCGTAGCGCATGATGTAAAGGAGCTACGCTTTGATGATGCGGATGTCCTGTGAGATGATGCATACCATTCATAGCCGGGTGATATTGGAGCGGTGAACCGCCGGTTGGTGCATAATGCGAAGCTGCATGTACTGGTGCATGCCAACCATGTGGCGATGCCATTCCCTGTTGTACTCTACTTTGTTGTGCCAAATGTGACATTTCTGGTTTCACATCAGCTGGATGATGGTGACCATGATGCGATTGCAATCCCCATGGATCGTTTGGATGCAACGCTGACCATGGATTTGAGCTTAAGCTGCTGGTCAATGCACCGCCCGTGTTTGGGCTTGGACTCGATGGTACATGATGATGATGTGCGGTATGATTTGGATGATGGTGGTGCAAGTATTTCATTTCGCCTGCATCTGTGCCGCTTCTCGGCGACGGTGTGTGATATGCAGCTCCCAGTGCCATATCTAATTCTCCCGATGAAGTCATATAAGTTGTGGCCATTTTTGGAGAAAGTCTCCAAAATTTTCCAGTTTTTACAGTCGAAAACTTTTACACATATCACACTGCAATTCGATTTCAATGCGAATTGCCTTTGCCTTTTTTTTCGCTCTCGTTTTCTCTTCGCGTTGCGCCCGTGATATGCTCTCTCTCTAATTCGTACTTTGCCCTTTTGCAATTTCGTCTATTTTTCTTATTTTTATTTTGAACAGTAGTAACTGAATCGAAAGCACACTCGAAAACTTGTAGAACCGTTTAATTTGAAATTATTAAAGCAATCAGTTCAAAATGTCAATTGAACCAACGGCATGCTCTTATATATGTACTTTTTTGTGGCCGTCGATAGTATTTGTCGTTCATTCAATTGTACCGTGTTGCTATTGTTCTGTTTTTAATTTATGGGCTGCGTTTTGAACAATGCGATTTCAGTTAAATAAATAAAATCAAAATCGTCGCATGAAATTTATCGAAACAAATAAAATCGAGGAGAATCTGTTCGATTATTGATTTGTTTGTCTTTTCTTTTCTTTGTCACAGTCTTTCACGCAATCCTTTCAAATTACATTTGATTCGGGTTTTTATTTTTGTTTTTGTTTTTCTTTTTGGTTTTCGTTTTGTTTGGATGTGTGAATGTTGTACGTTGTTTCAATTTAACTTAAGATATTAATCCATCGAGCAGGTAAACAACACAAACACATAAACACACTGTATATTGTCACTTATGAAGTGCTTTTGAATCACTTAAATTGAGCAAAGTTTCTTCGTGTCTAACGTTTTGCTTGATAGAAAAAAGGATCAAAAATCTCGCTTGATTTTGATTCAAATTCAGTCACAAATTGAGCAAATTTTTGTGAGTGTTTCGCTTTTTTATGGCGTTGGTGTTTATTTGATAATGAGCGATCAAGCATCAAATTTTTTTTATATGTTCTTGTTCTTGTTATTTTTCGGGTTGATTTTTTTATTTGTTTATTTGATTCAGGTACACGCTGCCGTTGTGCTATTGTGCTGGAATTTAAGACTCAATGTTGTTCGTTGTCCTATAATATTCGCACAATTTGTTTATCTTCGTATTTCTGTTTTTTTTTCTGTTGGTCTCTCTTGATATCACTTGCACTGATTGTCACTCAGCACCTGAACTAAATGTCGATTAAGTTTTATCTTATTCACTTGCACAGTGTGTTGCAATGTAATCGAATTAATTGTCGAAAACATCAATCGAAGACAAAGTCTTTGGACTGTCCTTTTTGCGGGTGTGTATGTATTTTTTTTCTATTGTCTCTTAACAATTCGTTGATTTGCAATCGATCGTGCACAAATGAATTTGTTGAAGAAGAAGCACGCGCGCAAAAAATAAACGAAATAAATGTTATAACCGATTTGATATATTTCTGTTTACTTCGAACTAGAACTCGAATTCAATACTTCGTCCGATTCTATGTCATCAAATTGAAAATAATTCTTGTGAACTTTGTTGTGTGGTTTACATGTGTACATATGTGTATAAAAATGAGGAAATATTTTTATATATTGAAACGCACTAAAACTTGTTCACGTGCAGACTCAACGAGGTATCGAAGTCAACTGACAATAATGAACTACTCGCTCTGTGCCGTCTACTCAATATTCTATATTTTCTTCTACTACAAACATTACTAACACTTCTTCACATATTGCTTACTGTCGCTTTGCTTTGGTTTTTTTCCTCTTCTTTTTTCTTATTCGTATAAGCCTCATCTCTCACCGCAGCTACGTTTTGCGTGCGTGTTCTTTCGTCTCTGTTTTGCTCTGTGTACACACATCGTTGTGCACGCATCTCGTTGCGTCCCATTCTAATGCACTGCAAATGTAATATTGTCTTGCTTTTTGCTATTTACTTCCAACCAAACAAAAATACCATATGTGTACGATGCGCAAGTGGTGGTGCGAACGAATACAGTAAACACAATGAAAATCAGTGAGGAGAACAGAATAAAAACGAAATGAAACGGAAGATATTTTACACGTTTCACACACATGCATAACGTCGATTCGTTGATGCCTCGATTGTGTAGCGTGTACTCACATACTCGATATATACCCCACTTACTTGTGTCGTACTTCAATATAGAGTGCCTATCAGCCGTTTCATGCAAACTGAAAATGATTGGACTCATATTAGACATTTACATGCAGGCAATAGCCTGTGTGTCTGGTGACGTCACAATTTTTTTGTAAACACCCATCACGTATGCCAATGCGTATGTTTGGCTCCGCCCAACAATTCGTATACGTATACGGAATTATATGCAATTGTCGTTTGTTGATTGTGGTGGTGTGTGGATTGTGTGCGAACAGAATGAAACTATCTGACAATGATACGTTTTGATGCTTCTATCAGTGTGAAAAATGTTCTCAATTTGATCGTATGCGCATGACGAGCAATGAAAATTTTCTTCGCTCTGCTGAATTCCATACTCGTTTCGTTCACGCGTTTATTTTCGGTGAAGTGAAGAAATTGCGGTGCCTCAATAGAGATATTTTCAACATTGCTGGAATACAATTATTCTTTTTCTTAAATTTTTTCGTCATATTATTTTGTTCGCTTCAAATACAATGAATATCACAATTTATTCTTTTGCTCAAACATTCAATTTCACGCAACAAAATCACACATTTCTTTCAACACCGATTTTCATTTGAATGCACATTTAACTGATACGGCAGCAAAGCGATACACGATGAATGAATAAAAATATACGGTTTACAAAAATTTATCCAAAATTATATCAAATCTATTTAATTCATCCATGTAAAATCAAATAAAAATCGTATAAATATTTGTCGAATAATCTTCTTTTCAATTTGGATTTCATTCGATAGAATTTATCCGTGTTGGAACGAACATTGGATTGAAGTGTAACGGAATTTCAATCTTTATTCAAATACAATCAAATTCAGCTCTTAATTCAGCGCTAAAAGACATTCAAAAATGTCAACGTTATGCGGTTATCAAATGAAATTTGATGTGATATAGTTTGCGGTTGTTAATAAATATCGTCCATTTAAAATGATATTTATTATTTGTTGGAAACATGTTTTGTTTTCTTTTTCTTTTCGATGGTTAAGAATATTTGTTTTAATTAACGCACAAAATGCGTATGGATGCGGCCGCATGTTAAACATATTTTGCAACAGGTTGAAAGTGTAATGCGTGTGCGAGTATGATTTCGAAAATCTAAATTATTCAGATTGGCATGCGCCGTATATGCAAATCATGGTTATATGGTATGGAATCAACTGCGTGCCCCATATCTTTTACTCACTTAATGTGTGCGTAAACAAACGAAGACGATTTTGCCTGGAACGAATCAAGCGAAAAATCGGGGAAGCTTCGAAGTTTCAAACTGCAACCGCAACAAACAAAAAATAATGCCACGAGAAACAAGAAGAATTCGAGGCACACTAAACATGAACGAAAAAAAAAACACACACAATTTTTTTTCATTGAGAGTGTGTATTTGGTTAGCGCACGTTGTTTGCCGATCTTTGTGCATTCTTCATCTTTAGTCATCGATGAATATTTATAATGCCGATTTCATATGCATACCGCCTGAATGTTTTGTTTGGTTTGATCACACGCGTACCGTTCGGTTTGACGTAGTTGAAAGTGAAAATTGTACACGAAAACCAGCACGAAATTGAGTTTTGAAATGAAATGAAAAAAAAAAAAAAAAATTGAGAAAAATAAATGTATCTATAGTTAAAAGCGATCAGGACAATATTACGGTGTTCTTTTTCTCTTTAGTAAATTGGGTACTAAATTATGGATAGAACGGAGAAGATTGTTTAACACTTGAACACGAGAGACAACAAAAAAATTAATCCTTGTTTTTAAATATCATCATTGACTCTGAACACTTCTCAACAATTCATATCCCTTTTGATATTTATTTACATAATGTGACATACGTTTCAGTTTTCATTAGGATTTTAGCTGCATGCGTTCATAATTTTGAATTTGAAAAAAAAAAAAAACAGACACAGTATTAATCGGTATAGGAAGAGGCAGCCGAAAACAAATCGGTGCATCTCATTTCAATTTGAATAACTGGTATAAAACCGCTGGAGATCGGTTCAATTTGGGAGGTGCATGTTGTTTATTCTGTGGACATAAGACAGAAGGTAACAGAGAATCTGCATGAAATTAAGGGCTCGACTCATTCAGTGTGAAATTTATATTAAATTTTTTTTTTATTCTTTTATATGCACCCAAACACGAACCAAATGATCTTCTACGTTTTATTTTTTATGCCAATTTATTGGTAGCAATTTAAAGGTGGTAGTGATTTGTGACTTTGACACATACTGACAAATTAAGTCGTTAATAATCTAATTTGCATGAATGTTAAACTATCATTCATGTGTCATCCGATCGAAGTGGATCGGAGAGAAAACCGCACCAAATAAATTCATTTTGAATTGTTGCAGCTACGATTTGTATGTTTCTTTTTTGATATTGCAATTTTAGTTTTGTTGTTACTAAATGAGTCCATTTATTACGCCGCACCATTTTAAGCCTGAAATACGCATGGAATTAGCTTAATAACGAATTAGAGGGAAATAAAAGAAGAAAAAAAAACACACACACACAACATAGCAAATTACAAATAACAACAGCGATCGTTGATAAATTAATTAGCGCATACTTGTTGAAAATAATTAAATGAATTAAATTGTATACGCATAAAAATGATGAAAATAATAATTAAATGCGACTGAGTTGCATTGCAATTCCGTCAATCGATTAGCTTGATCTGGATGGTTGAAATGTTGGCTTAATTGATTCCCATTGCGTGAATTTACCTGTATGCTTGTTGTTGCCATAATAAGTACTTCTTCTTCTTCTTCTTTCCGTTCAAAAGTTGACAATGATGATAATCATGGTGGTAGTGATGAGAACAAGAATCCGTGCGAAATGTCGCATATCATACATCATGTTTAGTCATTCGATGTGTCATTTACTTCCAATTGTTTGCGATGCGCCACGATAATGATTTGAATTTGTGACTTTCACGGATTTCATGTACGTATTCGGTGTTGGTCAGTCGTTTGGTCGATTGGTTACACGGTTCGATCGGTTATCGACCAAAAATGTAACCCACATTCATCATCGACATGATGTGATTTTTCCATGGATTCACATACAGAGGAAAATAGTAATGGATTCGAAATGATTCCAACAATTTTTCTTATTCATTCATTCGTTCGGTTTCGATTAAAACTTAAGTTAAATTCGCATAATCAAACACACAACAAACACTATTAACTGTAGTCTATTCGACTAAATATCGTTTGAAGCGAAAAATATCTAGGACAACCTCCATTTATGGGTTTCGTTAGTAAATAATAATTGAAAAGGTATGAGTCAAGAAATGGAATAAGGTATCAAACGTATGATTGAATGATTCGAACGCATTATAAAGAATTGATGTGTGTGTGTGTGAGCGCACGCTCATGTATTTGTATCTTTACCACCACTTTAGTTTTGAGTGATGCATTGTGCACATATCCAATCTTGACGGAGATGGTTGAAAAACAACATTTTCACTGATGAGAAATACATAAAAATTTCTATTTCGATTTGGCTAAATCTCGACACAACATGACTATTTTTTTTTTCGTTTGTTTGTTTGTTTTGCTATAATCAGCCCGTACAGACTCACACTGTACTCGGAATTGATACACGCAGCCAAGTGAAGTAACATACCAAACTATCTAGTCTCTCTCTTTCTCTATCTCTCTCCCTTTTTCCAACGCTACATGTTTAAGTTAAATGATTTTTCTCGAATGAATTGAAGTCGCTCAAGTCACTATTAATGTGATATTTATTCGCCTTAATCGTATCGAAAAACATTCCATAACAACACAAAAAGTGAATAGCTAGGCGAGTAAATGAATTAATTACAAATTGGTAATGCATTAAGATGGAGATAGAGAGAGGAGCCCCTTCGTTAATTTGTTGAAAATCAAATAAAAAGAAAGAAAATAATATCGCCTGAGAGCGAGAGCGACAGACAGTATCTGGTTAAAACATGATCTGACGCCACAATCATTTATGATTGTGTCCATTCCAATTGACGATTCGCAACCGCTCGATTTGCTATAAACGTTCAAGCAAAAATTCTTACCCCTTTTACAAAACGGAATGCTTTGCATTCTAGTCAGAGTAATTTTGCATGAAAAATTGTACACTACCCCAATTGCATAGTACAGACACAAACCGTACGAGTAAAATTGCCGCATGAGCGCTGTTAGCAATTTAGAAGAACATTTTACCCCTATTATTGAAAAAGAAAAAAAAAAACACTGCAAACAAGGTAAAGTTATTCGATTTTTTGCATTTATCTGCTGTCACTCTCGTTGTTTTTGTCTTCGTTTATTTAGATGGTTTGCTGCTCCAAATATCATATGATAATGAAGATGTGCACGTGTTCGTAAATTTGTATTTTTTGTTTTTGTTTTTTTTTTCAGTAATCTTCAATCCACTCAAAACAAAAACGAAGTGGAAAAAAAAACACATAAAGAACTCGCACTTCTGAGAAATCAACAAACAGTGGAAAATATTTCAAATGTTTGATATTTTTCGTTCGCATTTTTGCTATATGACTCCAACAAATCGACACAATGGCATATCATTTTTGTATTTTTCACGCTATTGAAATTCAAAATGTTTACGGTAAATAGGCGCACGATCAATAAACACAACAATAAAACAATGCCAACTGAATGAAATGAAGACAGACAGAGAGCGAGAAAAAAAAACGTACGAAGATCCATTTTCCAATTTAGAAAATGTTATGCATTTTGATGTTCAAGTTATAAAATGCATTCTATAGATTCTTCGATGGATTAAAAGAATGAAAAAAAAAATATGTATGCAACAAAACACGTATATTTGTGAAGAAAAGCGATCGACGCGTTTGAAATGTGCGACGTCTACACAATAACATGAGCACGCCGATCACGGCGACAACACGCAAAATCCACAATCAACGCAATCGCAGAGAGAAAAAAGTCGATCGAAGAAAAAGGATAAAAAAACATCACAAAATAAATTACACACAAAAGTTTAAATCGTTTTTGTTAGAGCTTCTGGCAATGCGCCAATAAATATAGGTTTTGAATCAAAATACTCTCTTTTTTTTTGCTTCGTTAGAATATTCGCCGATTTTCTTTTGTCTTGTTGCCGTCCAACATCAAATCGTGTGCAAGGTCTATTTCATTTTGATATTGAGAGTTTATTTTTATAGCGAATAAAAATGAAAGGGAAAAAATAGCGTTACGAAAACGCAACTGCAACACACACACACACAAAAAATGACGACCAAACGATTTGCTCGAAATACACCGTCAACTTTGGCGGCTATCTGATCATTCGGGCAAAAAGAAATGCAACTTAGTGTATTTTTACTCTCTATCTCTCTCTATCTGTTTCTGCATTTTTTTCTGTTCCCTACGTTGTGTCCAAATGCATTCATATATTTTGGTTCCATCTTTCAGTAAGTGTGGATAATTCGCGTCGCGCACGCATGACGACGACGATAGCTTATGCTCACACAATGTTTCGATTGGCAAGTAAGAAGCAGAAAATGATTACTTTTGTCCTCTAGGCTTTGTTTTATCTTTGGTTGTTCATATTATTGTAATCTGTTTAGTTCTTGTTGATGATTCGGTCTGTGTCCACTTTGCGTCTTATTCTTAGTTGTAATTTCTAGTTGCCCTATAATGTGGACGCAGATGAATATAAAATTATTTAACTCTCTAAATAATAATTAAGAAAAGAAGAAAAAACAAAATAATGAAATGAAACCACACGCACCAGCAGCTAATAAAATTGATGCGATTCGTTTTAGTGATTTTATATTAAAATGATTAGACTGTGGCATCATTCTTCTTTCAATTTTTCACCGAATGTGTCGATATTATACGTATATTTTTATTGAGCGTGCTTCAGATTCATTTTGGCGTTTAACAGCGATGAAAATATAACAATTACATACACAACATAAGAATCGTCATTCTCTCTTTGACGTGTCCACGACGATGAGGACTACGACGGCCGTCGATGAACCTTTTGATCTGAATCGTGTTTGAGCCACATCACATTTTTTCCGTAAATCTGAATGAGCCAAGTTTTCGGATTGCGATGATATTGCATATTCGTGGGATACATTCTAAGTAGGAGATTAGAGTGTTGGAATTCGATCGAATTTGAAGAACCTTTTATATAAATCAAAAACCATCAAAATGAAATATTATTTTATGCCAGTTTTTGGCTATCATTAAAACTGTATCACAACTATGTGCGGTTTAACGATTTCTTTTTGTCTCTCTCTCTTTCCCGCTGGCATCTTGATCTGCCCACCATTTGAAATGCAATTCAAAAGTGAATTTTTGTTTAAAAAGAAGATTATCCGAACATCAAATCATGCGATCGCTGATCATGTACTGGTGAGAAATTTTGAACTTTTTTTCCCTTCAAAATTTATAAGTCGCGACGACGATTATTATCGTTATCTGGTCGCATATATTCATGAAATGTTCTACGTGAGCACAGGCAATCATCATTTATTCGACATGGTAGAAAAAAAAAATCGTGTTAAATTGAATTTCGATTTACATAATTCAATTCAGTAGAAATGCTTTTCACTCATTTTCAGTTAAACTTAACACAAAACTACATTGAATATCGTACCATAAAATCAATTGATGACAAACAACAACAACAAATAAGAATCAGGGTAGCAGCAACTATCTTTCGAGAGCAATTTTAATTTTTATCGCTGCTGAATAAAATCGGATTGATTTATAAACGGTAAATGGTTTTTACCACGTACGACACATTTAATGTAAACATCTCATTCGATTTTGTCTTTTTTCTCCCTCTTTCGCCCGAATTTAATAAGAAATCTTCTCTCTCTCACACAAATACTTACTCTCTGCTCTATCTCGTTTTCTTGCATTCAATCGATTCAAAATGATGAATTTAACTACGAACAAGAGTGAAATGCAAAATTTTTTGAAATACAAGGAAAAAACACGAAGCAGTTTAATCCAAATGTAATTTATATAAATCAATGTTTTATTGATCAACTTCATGATCAAATGAATAAATGAATGTGTAATACATTGAAATGAATATATTTTGAATTGTTTTCATCTGCTTAATTGTTTAGAATATTGAATTGCGTCGTTAGAGATGTTTGTATTGTTTTTGTTTTTTTTTTTTTTAACTTGGAAAAAGAAAAAGTCCACAATCACCGAATCATTTACGCCGTTATCAATTTATTGTATCGAAATCGATATTATTGTTTTAATGATAGGGTATTTACCAACAATTATGGTATGCGCATTTGTGTCGTGATGCAAAGCTTCTTTATTGCATTGAATCTTCTTCAATCTTTCAAAACGGAAAAATTGTGCAAGATGCGTTCATACGATGTCTTGTCACCATTATGGTTAACCATCAACTCATTTATTTATGAGAGCAGCCGCAGCAGCAGATAATGTTACCAATTCGGCATGCACTCGATTTAATGATAGCATGTTGTTGTTGTTTTGCGTAAATGTTGATCGGAACAGCACTGTAATTTTCGTGATCAAATAATATGGTTTTATGTATTGAAGTTTCTTGATGGAAAATGAACGAAAAACTGATTCGGCTACTGTGCTCAGGGCCTAATCATCGATTTAATACTCAGACGTTAACTCGAAACGTTCATCATCCATTTATGAAATATAACACCATGCCATGCACTTATCGTATTACACATGCCAATTGATATCAAAAGGGATATTTTGAATGGATTTTCTAATTTCACCTCAAGTCAAAACCCAAAAAAAAAGAAGAAAAACTACAACTAATCGAATATCAAATCAATATCGAAATTCATTGCATACTCTTACATTTGAATAATTTGCAAATAAATTCCAAAAATCGAATTGTAATTTAAACGACATGTGGTTTTGATCGACAGTGGATTATTCTATAGCTCTAGTTAAATTTGTACTGAATCCCTGGATAATTGAATGGAAACATCGGACAATATTGGTTAGCATTTTCGTCCGGGCGTGTGTTTAGCATCATACGCCATACGGATGCGCATGGAACGCAGAAAATATGCGATTTTGCAAGTTCTCAGAAGAAAACGAAAAAATATTCATCGAAAATCAGTGAAAATACAAAATTTAATTTAACAAAAATAATGTACCTCATCGAAATAAACAACGCCGCTAATCACATGATAGTGTAATAAATAATATTTTTGGTACAGCTTTTTAATGGTCGAAAAGAAATGAGCGCAATTCGACATCAATTTTATGATAAATGTTGCTTAGTCTATTTTGGCCAAAAAAATGCACAAAGTCGATCATCAGACCTGTCTGTGCATTTTGGTGTGTGTACGCTTGGAAGACAAAGTGATTCAAGCGATTAAAAAAGGACGATGCTGTAATGCAAGTAATGTGCAGAAACACCGTTTGCATTGCACGCTATGCACTGAAATCGCGCGAAACATTGTAATTTCCATTTTGCTCACATAAACCTGACAAAATGACGTCGCCAAGAGCGAAAAATATTTTATGGTAAGATAAGAGAATGTGAATATAGCGATATACCATTGTGCTGCAACTTCAATTTTTTTTTATAAACCCATTCCCCGGCACATCGATGCTGTGTAGTGCGTTTCAAATGCACTTGGTATGGGGATAACAGTGTGTTCTGCTGAGTTACACGTTAAAAGATCCTAATTGTTTTTCGACGTGCAGTTTTTTTTGTTCTTCGTATTTTTGTCTTCGTTGACTTCTGTTTGCATTGCTTCCATATTCTTGTTGAGCATTTGGTTGGGTTGTCTGTTTTTTTGTTTCATTCGCTTTGCATTTTGTTGTCTCTCTTGTTGGCATTGTTACACAATTTTTTTTTCATCCACAATAATATTCATGCTGGGTTATTTGGCTTCTGAATAAATATAGTGGAATATCGTCTACGCAAACCATAAAATTAAACAGAATTTATTATTACCTCTGTTGTTATCAAAAGTTATGATTTGCTTACCGGTGTTTCCTTTTTGTCTACATGTTTTTATTCTTCGCACAGAGATTTATATGGACAATGGGCATTTGCGTAAATATTCATGATAAACTTGGGCTGTGGAATGTTGTGTTGGATTTCTCTACTTTTAATTAATAAATGGGGGATACAAATCAAAAGGCGGATCGATATATTTCGAAAACAAATGGTTTTCAGCACCTCTGCAAATTACGTGCAGAATATTTTCTTTCTATAGGTTGTTTCATTTAACCAATTCAGTGGAATTATTTTATTTTCAATATCGAAAACTGAATTTATTTGTGCTTTCACGTTGGTGGCACCAAATTCCAGTCTTTCGCATGAAAAAAAAATGAGCAAAAATACTGATATATGTAATTGCTTCAAGCAATTATCGAAAGTATCTCTGGATCGATATCAAAAGAGGAGAGCGAGAGATAAAGTGAACGGGAACAAAAATGACAAATACAAATTGTCTTTGGTGAGCAAACAATTGTACAATTTCATTGAATCGAGAAAAAATGTGAGTATGTAGCTATGAAAACAGCAGTATCGCCAGCTCTTTTTGGACATCACCACAGTACTGAATACAAATAACAGCAACAGCATAAAACGAATGTTTAAAATAATATGCGTTTTAAATTTATTAGCATTTGCCAGCCCCTTTTGTACATCGTAAAAAAATGCATAGGCTGTTAATACTCCTTTTGGTCATATTCCTCAGAGTGGTTCGAAGTGAAGCTCCTTTTCTTATACAGTATATCATAAGCTGTCACATGAAGCATATACAGTTGAATGCTAAAAACATGTTGCCAAATCGTCAATTTTTATCAAAAAAAATCGACACTCACTAGAATTTTTCGCAAAAATAATGACTACGAATTTTGTCAACACAAATAAAAATTATATACCATATGCATACGAATTAAAATCGACATATTCTGTTATATTTGCTTATCGTTTGTTTTTATTTCATTTCTTAATCGTTTATCGGCTACTATTGCTTTGTCTGCTGTTGCTGCTGCTGATGTTGTGGTGGCGCAATCACTTTTTAGTCATAGTACGTGGATAGTACAAACAAATGCATCGTTAATAAAAAACGTTTTAATACAATAAATAATACCGCATGATATTTTTTATGCCAATGGCTCTTCAAGTCACATTCAATCGAACGATATTTTGCATCCGCTTGCGGCCAATTGGTGAAAACGATTTATATTGAATGAAAAAAAAGCATATCTGTGCATGGCTTTATCAAATTTAACACTGGCTATTCAATATTTTTATGTTAAGAGCCTTTTAGGTGAACATAAATATTATATTGCGTTACGAAGAGCGTACATGAATGTAGTCGTTCCAACCAAATGAAACATACTTACATCAATTCTATATTTATTGCAAACAAAAAGAGACTCAATACTAAGCGGCAAAAGTAATTCGAATATTTCCTTCTGTCGATTTTATTATGATTGTAACTGTGGATGTCTTAAATTTGCACTTGAATAAATACAGAAAAAGAGACAACAACAAAACGAGCCAGCGAACTATATCGATAGGGAGTGAGAGAGGGAAAGGGTGTCGAGAGAATACTTGGGAAATAAATTTAAGTAAATGTCCTCGAGCCAAATCGCCAACCTTTCATGCAGTGAGTCAAATCACGGTTATGATCTTATCGAGATTATTATTTAACTCTATCGAACGAAATTTTCATGCGATAGTTAAATTGGTAGAAGCAAGCCAATTGCTTTTTGATCGCTTTGTTGTTTGCGATCGATACCAACGAAAAGATCCCCACACATCTAAAACTGTGCGCACATTGTGAGGGTGTATCCTGTTCACTTTTTGACCATATAATTAAATTATAAACGGTTATTTATTGAATTATAGATGTTTCATCGCTGTGTCTTCGGGAACGTTTCTTCTTATTTTTTTTTTACATTGGAGGGCATTACGTTTTCAATTGATATATTATTTATTATTTCGAATGGTTCAACCATGTGAACATTTTTTATCTTATGTAACTTCTTTGTGGCATTGGTTTGTTGAAATGTGTACACGAAATCGAACATTTCGATCTGTAAAATGATGATCTCATCATGAACCCACGATTAATACATGCAATCGTTACAAGTTCATTTCGTAGATAATTACCTATAGAAATGTACTATTAACTGATCCTGTTAAATTGAACAATTTATTTGGTGCCTTATGGAAGCATATATGAACATAAAAATTTTGTTTCTCTTTAACCTTTGATGTCTATTTTCTAGTCATTTTTACTTTTAACATCTATATTTCATTTAATGGGCTTATGATCATTGGTCGTGCACAAGACATTCACAATAACAATGGCAAAACACATTTCGTTAACAAATCTCTTTCGGTTATGAATATTAATCATTTGCTTGGAAATCATTAAATTTTTATGCATTTACGATGCTGGTATATGTCATTATGATACAACCAATAACTTGAATGTGATTAAACTATGGATCCATTGGATACTTAAATTGCATCAAGCGTACACATAAACATTTCTCCAACGTAATCATCACTCCAGGATATTCATTCCTATTGGTCCATCTGGTCTTGGTCGTGAAAGTATATTTCACATAACTGCGCTAAATTCATTGCCATCAAATAATAGTCAATTTTGCTATATAACCTATATTTTCGACGAATTTGATAAAAAGAGAGCATTTTCTTTCAACACTTTTGCCATTGCCAGCTTTCGAAATGTATAAAAATACAATACGTTTATGTATTCGCAATGAAAGTTTTACTCAAGTAATATGGTACTCCTGCTGCGAAAGGGTTAATTCGAATTCATGAAAAACAAAAAAAAACACATCGATCGAGCTGTTGCATAAATTACCTACAAATGAACAAAAAAAAAAACAATTTCGGTTTTTGGAATTTTAAACTCGAAGAGGAAGAATGTGTCACTGAACACATCTTTCAAAATGGCTATCTTGACAGAAGATCACTGATTCCATTCAAATCATGTTGTAAAAGAGACGATTTTCCACGAACAACAAAAAAAATGAGAGAGAAACAAAAAGTCTCAAAACACAAAAAAAAACTCCAACAACAATGTTCAACAGACAAAATCGAGACAGTTGATGCAATGCAGTGTTATCTCCTACTTACGAAATCAAGGAAATTCATTTTTAATTCAAAAACTTTAAGCAAATTCTTTCAAAATGTAAAGATTACATTTTTCTTACTTGGATTCATGCATTTAGAAGAGAAAAAAAAAACAAAATGGAAATCAAAAACAACACACCAATTCTTGGTTCGGTTCAAGTTGACATACAATGATCAGTTGGATTCCATCATGAATATGCAATATCGAGCGCACAATTTCAATTCGGATGGCTCTTTATTTACAATATACAATGAAAACAATGTGCTGTGTATGTAAAACATGACCAAAGTGCGCAAACTATGAAAAGAGACCAAATGTAATCCACTTTCGATCGAATTTTTTTATGTTTGCTCGAACATTGATAATGTCGGACACCTGAGATCTAGCATTTACATTTAGCAAATAACTTGGTGCTATCAAAAATGGTTCAGAATATCATGAAATGTTGTTACAAACTATGTTTAAATCCAAACTGTAGTGTTGAAAACACATAAATGCCGAATTTAGTTAGAACAAAATAAAAAAAAAAATTAGAAAATTATCACAAAATATTCACAGGATAACAATGAATCTAGACTTCGGTGATGATTTTATTTAAATAATTTAA
The DNA here is from genome assembly GCF_009176525.2 of Contarinia nasturtii. Taxonomy (NCBI): domain Eukaryota; kingdom Metazoa; phylum Arthropoda; class Insecta; order Diptera; family Cecidomyiidae; genus Contarinia; species Contarinia nasturtii. The sequence continues at coordinate 4,116,434 of NW_022197768.1, forward strand.
AAATTTCTTGTGCCGACACAAAATCATTTAATTTTCAATTCATGTATTGTATTTTGATCGGTATTTAATGGAGTCGAACGAAGAAAATATCTGGGAATTTTGTCGCATTTCACGGAATGTAAGAGTGTAAAAAAAAAACACTTTGGTCGGCTCACAAAAGCAAGACAAAAAGTCAGTAAATGGTATGGAATAAAAAGAAACGCTATTACTTCTATTTCCGGTGCGCGCTGCGACTTTGTTTCAAAAATGAAAAACCCATGCGCGCATCAGCCGAAAACGTAGACATGCGCATTCAGGAACAATACAATGTGCACGTACAAAAGAATACGTTTTTCAACAGTAGTTTTCCTTTCGAGAACAGAGACAGCGGACCATCTATTAAGCACATTTGACGGTTGTTAGAGAAAGCGACAACAAAACAATACAGTCACATTTTTCAATAATAATTCCGCTGTATTTTATTTTATTTTATTATTATTATTATTTCGGTATTCTTGTGCCATGCCGTTTTGTTATTCGTTCATTTGAAAGACGTGGAAAAAGTGCACACTGACATCAACCAAAAGTTAATGATATGCACACTCAGAACTCAGTAATCCACAATGAAAAGGCCGAACGAGGAAATACAAGCAATTGTTTATACATATTTCTTTTTTTTCTTTTATTTCTTACGATATTTTGTTTTTGTCTTCATGTTGTCAGTATGTGTGTAACTGTTGTTTCTTTTCAATTTTCGATTATTTAATTCTCATTCATCGAATTTTAGTGCTCTCTGCACTTTTTTTTTGTTGTAACTTTTTGTACTTCGTTCCAATGACATTCAATGTAACGCATTCATTACTCACAATTCATTTGAAGACGAACAGCCAATCGCATGAATTGAAATGCAATCACACACTTAAATGCCAATTGAATGTATGCCGAAAATCAAAATGTCTCATAATCATTTTGAACGGTGTGATCAAGACCATGTTCGATCGAGGAACACGAATATGGCGCCTAAACGCTTTCGGCTTTTGTCAAACATTTATTCTAACTATGGCAAACGGCGCATTAACAAATGTTTACCATTGTTCTCGCTCAAATTTTACTTTCGATGCAATGCACATTGACATGACAGGAATTCAATAAAGTGTTGACGGATGAAAAGTCACCCATTCAATTTATTGCTTAAATTATACTTTAATATTTTCTAAACGGATAGTTTTAATCTTTTTATGAGTATTTTATGTACAATTTGTTCATGAACAATTACGATTGTGATTAGTTTAGTTGCGCGGGACTGATTTAATGCCATAAGTGTTGTGTACTATTTTTAAAATCAATTAAATTATTATATGCAATAATTGGATGATTCTATGAGTTGCTGACTATAACTGGGCGTTTTACATGTCAAACATTTTGCGTATATTATTATGAAGAAGAGGATGTTAGTGAAATGCAGTGGCACAATGTTACATTCGATAAGAGAGATCGGCGCAATTGTGGTGAATGAAACGGCGCTATAATTGGCATGTTATTGCCCTTTTCGTTTATAGATCGTGTCAACGTATCCAAATGAAAATTACTGATTTCCATAAATTATTACATCACAATGTACTGAATGAAGATTCATTCATTTATTCATTCATTCATCTTTGTGTCATCGTTTTACGTGGCTGTTGCCGGTTTTTTGGTTTTATTTTAGTGTTTCATTTATTATTTTCATTACCATTAATTTAGCAGCGATATATGTTTCATTCAGTTATTTCGGTCTCTGTCTGTCGCATATCAAACTATTTTACACATATATTCTAATCACAGCAAACAAATCTACGCGTAAATACCGTATGTATTTATTGTAAGCATTACCACTTTTAATTGTTTCTTCAAGTCGTGTCTGTGTGTTCTGCTTTTGTTCCTTTCTATTGCGGTTGCAATGTTGGTGCGCTCGTCTTCGTCGCTGTGCTATACCAGTTGAATTATAATAATTTTTTTCTTTAAATTATATTGTAAACACATGTGTATAATAATCATAATCATAATCAATCTCGCAACATCAACATAGGCGGCAACAGCAGCTTTATTCAGTCTGTGTGCAAAGCTACGCATTTGAATTTTCAATCAGTTTGATTCGCGCTTTACTTTATGTTATATGCGAAGGACTGAGAATGAGAAAACGCCATGAAAGATAACACAATAACAACAACAGCAACAACAAAAAAGCACTAAAATAATGAATGAAATGAATAAAAATAAAATGTATAATGAAATGCAGCCATAGTGTATGTAATAAGTACTTAAAATATTAAGCGTACATAATAATTACGATAATTTGGTTTGCGTTCATTTTATTGTTTACTGGATGGAAATGAGAGAAAGAGAAAAGTGTTCTTTGGCCATTGTAAGAAGTACAAATAAAAAAGAAAAATCGAAAGCAAATTGTGTGTAAAAGCACAATGCAAGCGCATATCCTCGTCCATATTCAAAATATGAGAAAGACATTTTTCATCCCGACTTTTGACTGTTATGTGCAATGCACGCATTTTTTTTTTTATCACATCGTCTGTATGCAGTGTGTAATTCAATTATGCTATGCCGTCGTTCACACACTTCTGCCGATGGATAAAACCGACAACCGGCCAATGAAATAAAATGGGAAAAAAATGGAGCCCGAAAGGAAGGAATAAACATCAAAACTGAGTGAAGTTTTAAATGTTTACGTGACGAAATACTTATGTGTGTGCGTGTGAACAGTACAGGTAGCTACGATCACATCCATAAAATCGCTTCCTCCAATCTGTGTTGAATTAACGTGGATCGTTTCGATTTTAATGTGAATATATATGCAAGTAATATGTATTCATAGATCGTCAAATGCTCATAAAGTGCGAACCGAAATAAAGTCTCTCTCTCTATCTCTCAATTTTGTTTTCTCTATTATTACTTCAAATGGGTTAAATTTTGAACATGTGCGTTTTCCTCGTCCAATTCATCAAACGTGATCAACATACCAACTGGTGCATACACCGTGGTGTTACAAGACTTGAATTACAAAAAATCTATTCTAAAGCTCATTCACGAATTGATCTTTTTCACTTGTTACTTGTCTCTTTATCAAGTATTTCGTTAAATTCATCACCGTCAAAGAGCGGAGAGAGAGAGAACGAAAACCGTGGCTGTTTATTGTACATGATTCGGGATTTTATACGAATGACATTTTGGCACAACATTTGGGGTGTGATCAAAACAAGCAAAAATCAATATTGAGAGCGTGTGATCAAAACCACACATTTTGTCGACAAGAATAAATCACAGATTTACATTCACAACACACTTTTCAACTCTAAATATATATTTATATATCGGACAATTGCAGCATACATTTTATTTTAGTGATTATTTTACTGCGTCATTCGCAGTTGAGCTCTAGTTTTTGCTGTAAATGCATTACTTGCAAGCGCATTGATTCTCATCCAATCGCATTGAATTTAATTTGTGATTGGATAAATATGTTTGTATCTTACCGCTGATTATTGACTACTACAACAACGACGACGACGACGACGACAACTGATGAGTTGTTGTTGGTTTCGTTGTCTCTTGCTTATCTACTACTGATAAGCTCTATACGAAGCGTAACTATACACAGTTCACTTCTTATTACTTATGCTTTGTGCACAATTTCCCATTCAGTCAATGCATCTGATGCTGTTTCTGTAAAACTCTTTTTTATTCTTGTATATATTTTGCCTGTTTTTATATGATATTTCACAATGACAAACGCCACATATATACATGACTCAGTTGTACATAAGTGTAGCTAACCACGGTAAGCTGATGGGCGGCCGCTTGACGTTTTATTTTATAGAAAAAAAAAATGTTTATCATAAAAACCAAAACATTTCATTTAGTTTAGAAGAATGTACGTATGTTTGATTTTTTTCATTTTGATTTTCTTGATACACGTCCGATTTACTGAAAAATACAAACATAAAATAATGCATATGCATTTTGTTTGGTATTTACGGTTTTTTGTTTCGCCCTGCAACATTGATAATCATTATATTATCGAGATTCAATTGCAATTTTACTCTTCAGCATTGGTGTGCTGTTGGAATTCAGAGAAAGAATTTGTTCAACACAAGTAGATCAAAATGTATTGTCGCTGTTAAGATACAGTCATAGGAATTGACACGGCAATGGGTTGGGTTTTCAAAACAGAAACTTATCATTGCATTCAATGTGTGGCAACGACTTAATCATGAACACTAAAAGTTAATCACCGCCGTTGTCTATATCAACGATGATATTGTGACTTATGACTTGTTTTTCTCTCTCTCTCTCTCTCTCTCTCTCTCTCTCTTCTCTCCTCTCCGCTGTTCTTACTGTTGCGTGCTCCGATCATCACATTTATTAGCACACCATGAACCATCGGCGTTATACGGTTTGCTATTTTCTGCATTCTCTTTTATTGGAATATTGGACCGGAGTCAACATCAACAACACAACACAACACGATTCGCATCCAACGATTTACGAGTTAATTTCAGCTAATAAATAAAATTCAATGCTAAACATGATTTTTAATGTGGCAATATGATTGAATGACCACTTCTTTTCCGCTATGTACAATTTTCTATAATGCATCGTGTCGAGGATGATGAATGCGCCGGCGCACTCTCGTTCGATTTTATATATATAAGTGTGTGGACATGTTGGCAGACAATCGATCTCATTGGAATGCATTCTCACAACACAAATCGCATAAAAATGAGATCATTTTAAGCCAACTGATTGTAAACTGATTGGACATCGCACTAATTTATGTTGTAAGCTCTAATTAAAACTTATTAAGTCGTAAAAAAGCCCTCCCTTAGTGATGATGTAACAACTAAACACTGAACTGGTTCTGATTTTTTTTTTCAAGCGCACCATATGCGTTTCATCGATGAAACGACGACGAGATTGCATGATGAACCAAAAAAAAAAAAAACCAAAGGAGATCTCACAATTGCTTCGAAGAAAATTAGTAAATTGTCTGATTTAATGAAATTTTTACACAAACCAAACCAGTTTCTATATTCGATTCTTAATTTAATTAAAATTCTCAAATTGTTGTCAGTTTTTTCAATCGTTTCTTATATGCTTTCTTTATTTAATGAAAATAGTGCAGCGTTCACATGTAATTTTGAACTGTGATCATCAATTTTATTATGAAGCACTTTTGTGTGTACAATTTTTTGAATGTTGATGATGAGACAAACTGGAACAAGAGCGCTAACAAGCGAATATTGTACAATGTTTGACACCCACCAACTATTTTAAGCTAAGAGTGAACAATATTCAAAAGAAAATTGAAACAGTTCGATCATATTACTCAATAGTATGTATTGTATGCTCATCAAACAGATACTCATCACAAAACAACGAAATATAGTCGCCAACAATATTGATGCTCAAACAAATCATAACAATCGAAACCAAATCGAAGAAATTGAAAAAATTGATTGAAAGTAACAATATGAATTTGACGCGCATATTAGTTTTCCAACCAAAACTGTACAGTCATAAAATGAATTGGTTTTTGAATTGCGTTGAGTGAAATGCACAAATCACTATGCCAATGACTATAAATCTGAGTGTCATTGTCATAATGACAGCAGTTTTTTTTTTTGTTATGACATATGATGTGGCTCCATTCGAGCCATTGTTTCGAATGTATATTTTTGAGAGGTTTGAAGAATTGTTTGAAACTGAAGACTGCGACTAACAATGAAACAACCAAATGTAATGCTTAATTCTTCGTGGACTACTGTTATTTTGGTTCATTTTTTTCAGACGAATTGAGTGCGAATGAGACCCAAGCCGAATAGATAAAAGTTACAAATGTCGAAGGGCCAGCCCATTTTCAGATATGATAATATAGATGGAATACAATGGATTCGGTGTGAGGTCCTTTATTCATTAATCAATTTTTTAATAATTTGTCACTTTTTTCAATCCAAGAAGATTTGTGTGATTCTACCCCCAACCAATTGTTTCTTTTATGTCTCATTTTATACAACTATACTAATTGGGCTTGTCGGATTTTGTTGCTCTCAGCGATTTTTTTTTGGTCGATGTCATTTTTGAAATTTTAACACCAAAATTTGAAATTTTTGTGGATTTTTCACTTCAAACACGTAAATTACACATCAGAGGGTCACACATTATGTACTGCTTCTCTGAGATTGGAAGAGACACTTTGTATTTATTTAAATACGCGATAGATTTCCTATATTTTCAATATTTAGAAATGTACTAAAATATATTTTGTTTGTATGAATCAAAATTATGTATAGCCATTTCATAGAAGTTTTGAAGGAAAATCAAAAAAACTATAGAGTACCTAATTATGAAAAAATGGATTTTTTTTGTAAAAAACATGATTTTATAACAGTTTGTTAGAGTGAAGTACAACATTTGTATTAGTACGTAATTATGACTTTTCACATTTTTTTATTTTCAGTAATAAAAATCGCGTCTATTCAAAATAATCGCTATAGGAAACCAATCATAATTGTGTCACTTCATTTATATGTGGTTTAAAGTTTCTTTTACATCTCACTTACAAACTGGTGGCATATAAATATGAGTAGATGGTCCTTACCTAGGTCCTTATGCTTAGCATAAGTTCAATCAAGAGTGATTTAATGAGAACAGAAATATTCAAAAGCATTTCCAAAAATGGAAACAAGTCGTGGGTAAAATAAAATACGTATTTTCAACGAAAAAAAAAATATAGATAAATACTCATATATGTGATGTGTGCACAAAAAGAAGAACAACAACACCAACAGCAAGAACACAGAAAAATGACAAGGAGAAAACAAAACTAAGAAATTTCGAATAACTTACAACAAAATGAAACAATGAAAAATATAAAAAAAATAAAACGCATTGAATAAACGGTCGTCCGTTTCGTACATCCACGTAAATGTTATGCATTGGATTTGGCGAGCCAACTGCGAAAAAAAGACGGCATTGACCAAAGTAGAAGAAGAATCGAACGATATGTTAAATGTTAGTGCAAATAAACATCACAATGTGCGTTTTCTATAGATTTTGCAAGCACAAAAAAAAATTTAGATGATTTTTGCTACTGGCGAACAAGATTTGAGCGCGCGCACTCATACACGTGCACATTGCACGCTAACTCAAAGACAATACGGAATGCAATAAACAAAAAGACAACACTCATTGAAAAAAAAAAAGCGAATCATGATGTGAAACAAGTATAGCACAAATGGGGAACAATGCGCCGCAAGATCGAATGAATTTTTCTTTGCAAAAAAGAAAGAACCGTCTTCACAGGGATCCCAGTTTTTTTTGTGTTCTCTCTCTCTTTCTCTCTCTCTTCAATGAATCCAACTATATTTAGCCGCCTTTACTTCCGCCGATTCAAGTCCATCGTGAGCGCGTACGAATCAGTTGAAATTTGTTTGTCCTTTTTGTCGTGGCGGGCAAATTCACCAAAAGCCCCCTATCAAGAAAACTCTGCATTCAATCAACATTGAACGAAACAAAGTTGTCGACGGCAGACATAGGCTTTTTTCTTATATAGTGCCGACCTACAGTGCTCTCTGCATTTGATCTTGTCACGACCAATTATATGAATTAATTCGATCGCGATATTAAAACTTTCAAACTCTTAAGTTGCGATTAAATCGAACGGGTTATTGGGCATGGAAGTGAAAAACTGTGCAGTGAACAAATCTTTGTCTTACTAATTTGCCAAATTATTTCTTCACGGTGAAAAAAAAAACTTGAGAAAAACCGAAAACAATACCGACGCCGCATTAAGAGTGTCCTCTCACACGTTTATATTGTTGAGCCCGAAAATTCGTGCGGTCGATGTGCGTTTGGGTTCAACCAATCTTTCAATAAATTCACATTTTGTACAAATGTGATTTTATCGGGCGATTTATGCTCATTTTGCTTATTTTATTTTTGTGCCGATTCAAAGGCGACCAGCCACTAAACTAAAGCCAAATGCACTGAAAGTTTTCGCAAGCCCAACATTATTTGCATAATACAAATCGTATGCAAGTTGTGATTGTGTGTCGACTATAATGTGCCGACACTGTACACGCGGGCAGCAAACTAGCAACCATCTGAAAAATCAGGCGTGCAGCCAACACATATGAATGTTTTCCAATGATTCTTTTTTCTTGCTCTGTTTTTTTTTCACCTTTAGCAGCAGCACAAAAAAAAACATTTTTTTTCGGCGAATGAAGTGCTAACAATTGCTGTTTTCGTCGTGTGCGCTGTACGATTCATTTTGGCGCAACTTTGATGCTAGTGCCAGTGCTACTGTTATCAAATTGATGCGAACATGTTTTCGCTAAGTGATAAACAATTTATTCATTTACAAACGATAACATTTACGACTTCTATCCATCCATATAATATTCCATTTGATTTTTATTTAATGCTTAAATGAATGAGTTTGCGATATTGTGTCTGTTTCGTTGGTTATTTCATCAGTAGCTAATGGACAGTGTTCAAGAATATTTCGAATTACATGTTGAGCCGATAACAAAGTGTTGAAGTACATTTCAGAATGTTGAATCTTCAACTGCTTATGATTTAATGTTTCTTTTTTTGCTTGCTCTTTCTCTCTTATCTCACTCTTTTTCTACCGTTCACACTCCTTCTCTTTCTTTTCCACTCTCAAGCTGTGTATATTTGCGATACACTAATGGCCCAGCAATTTTTATGAGCGCGCATTTTTCTAGAGATACTTTCTGGATGCTGGCCGATAAGCAACAGTATACGTTGCACAATTGAAATATAAATCACGAACGAAAACAGAGAACGAGGTGGAAAACAAAACGTTGAAGTTGTTCAGTTGACCCGCTGAGTTCTTCTTGTTCATCAATTTCCTACACAGTACACGAAACATATTTCCATTTTTCCATATTCTCCCTTCTTCCCTTTTTTTGAGCTCATTCTTTCCTTTTTCTATTTCTCTGTCTCTCATTTCAACAACAAAAACTTGATGTCGTCATGATTCAAACTCTCTATCCTTGCTTTTGTTCGTGGACTTTTTTGTTGTTGTTTTCGAATCAAAAATAGAAAACTTATTGTTTTGTTCTGCACGTCTTTTGATACAATCATTTCTCTTTTTTTTGTGTGTGTGGCTCTTCAGAAAATATCAAGGACCTCAATGGTTGTTTTGATTTTAAGTGAAATGAAACAAATCTATTACTAAGAAAACTGTGGTTTCGTTTGATTACTATGAAAACTTGTGTGGTTTAATGATGCACTGATGTCACCATTGTTCGGCCGGATAAAATATTGGAAATCATAAAAAAATAATCGTTTGATGGTAATGATAAGATAGATAGGAAGAGGAAATTCAAATGGCTCCCGGGCGGGAGTGTTCCAAGTGACTGACCTTTTACCTATGCGTAACACACATAAATTTCTGTGATTTAGATCCATTGACATCGATTTAAAAGCAACGCCAATATCATATCCGTGTAAAATAAACGAATAAAAATATATAAGTCTTTTGCATTTCCTCTGAATGTGTTTGTCAAGTTGTTGAACTTTACCTTTTTATTGGGAACATCCGTTCGATTGCTAAACGATTAGGTGAAATGGGTTTGTATGACTTGTGCTGTGTATTAGACTGTTCATGCAGTGGAATCTGGTCTATTTGATATGAATTAAATTGAATTTCTCAATATTCTCACAAATAAACAACCCTTTTTTTCTCTAATTTCAATAGCAACATGCAGCAGCACTTTGTAAAACGCTTTCACTTTATTTGGCCCTATCATCGATATTTATTTTATACTTTTTTCATATTCATCGTTGGTGCGACACAAAAGAAGAACTCTATGAATCGTAAAAGCGTGAAGACTCAAATGGGGAGCGAAAAAGAGAGAAGTAGAAAAAAAAACAAATAATGCCGAATATAAACAAACAAACAAACAAATAGTTTAAGGTTAAAATACCTTTTGACTTTTATTTTAAAACAATAGACTATCGATCGGGCACATATTTTGTATGTGCGTGTGTGTTTGAGGCCGATCGTAGTTTGACTTTTCATTTTTCTTGCTTGTCTCCTTTTTCCCTGCTTTTTTTCCCTTCTGATTTCGTTTTGTTCATGTTTTATTTGATTTTTTTTTTAAATTACCTTTTTATTGCCATTGTCTTTTCATTGCACACTCACAATCAAATCAGCATGTGCTAGGCCGCATGGATTTTTTTTTTGGCTTTCTATTAAATTATTAGCGAAACGTAAAATTAACACTGCTTTGATATCATTTTCAGTTTGTCTCGAATGGCTTGAGTTTGTCGTTGTTGTAAATAGAACGCACGTTGTGCGCGCAAAATGAAATCAATACTTTTGTCATCGTCGTTGTTCCCGTCGTCATCGTATTTGTGGTTGTCGTTACCGCCGCGTTGTTAGAATTAAATGCCCTCATTGAACTCATTACTTTATTTTTTTTTTTATTTCGCATTCATTTTCACTATTTGCTCGATTCTATTTCGCTTAATTTTTCTTTTTTGTTTCATGTGTGCACCGTGCGCCAATGAATTAACGATACAAAACACAATAGACTGGTAGAACCGATGAAATGAAAAGGTTGAACAACAACAATAACAACAACAAAAATAACAAGCAACTACAGCAACAACAATGAAACGACAAAACGAAAATTTCCATCGAAAATATGAAGCAACCAACGTCTTAATATTAAAGTATTGGAATATTTGTGTATTTGTACACTTATTTTCAATAGTATCTACGTACGCTTCCATTTAGAATACGTTGCAAATAAATGCGTCAGTCATGATAGATTTTATTGAAATCGAATGTACACCTATGACTATATCATATTACAAAAGCCGACATTGGTTATGTTACCGGTAGCCATTCACTCATATAAATGTCGAATTCCAGCAATGTCACAGCAGCTCAAATAAACGAAAACAAATAAACAAACACACGGAACACCAACGAAAAATCGTATAATTAAAATTGAAAACACAACCGAACAAAAAAAAACAAATCAAGAAAAGGTTAGGTGAATGCGAGTTTACAATCATTTGTGCATTGGATTGCTGTTAACTACGAACGCAAAAAAAAACACACACACACACACTCACATAACACATTTCGAGTGTCACACATTCCGACATCGTTGACTAAAATCGAACGGAAATGATATAAAATAAATAAAACGCTATTTGCGCAGACTTGAAATCGAAGCAATGCGGCCATTAGAAAGGGTTTTTTTTAATTAAAAATATTGTTTTTAATGCCTCCTTTAATATTCAATCGATTGATGCATGTTTTTTTTCCTACAAATTTGTGCTTCACCTTACTTGCAATAAAGCAACGGAAGTGTTAGGAATAGATCCTATATATTTAACATTAATCGAGAAGTGAGAAAAAATTTGATCAAAATCAGTGGAATCGTCTTTTTTTTCAGAAATAACAAATTTTGACCCCGATTGCACTACAACGCAAACAATAGTGGTAACTGATTTATTATTGTTTCAATAAAAAAAATGTATACTTTACTGGAAAAAAAACCTATTTACCTGCTAAATAATTTTACTACGAATTATTCACTTTCTGCAATTCATTTTCTAATCAGTTATCGAGATCTGTTTTCAAAAATCTTTTTTTTTTGTCGATTCGAAATTTCTTTTACAATCGTATCATAATTTATTGTCGAATAGTGTGAAGTAATGCGTTTAAACGTCGTTATGACCGAAGAATCATTTATCAATTGATACTTACGAAAAACCAAAAAGAAGGACTTCATTAAAATGTCCAAACAATTTTTCGTAATATATTTTGTTTTCCAATATATTTTCGCTTCTTTTATCGATGTGAAATTATCGTTAGAGTCGATTATATATTTTTTTTATTATTTTTCTGACACCCGCTTAGAGAACCCGTGTTCTTTTTTCTCGTCACTTCTTCTTCGTTTTTCGTTTCTCGTAAAATGCAACGCAGAGGCGTGAAATGTTTGGTGTTTTGATCTTTGATGTTGATTGTTTTCATTCTACGTATAATACAGAGAATTGTGGCCTTTTTTGTTTGTCATCATCGTGAGGCATACTTCGAACAAATATTGGTTTGATTTCACTCAGTGACGTATGACCTGTTCACCCTTGATTAGGATCGGAAATTTGACAAAAAAAAACAACATTTTTGAAACATACATGGGATTGAGTACGCACTTGGATACGGCACTGGTTTAATTAAAACATAAAGATTTGAAACAACTTTTAAATAACATTTTAGACTTTGTGGCATTCAAAAATATTCTCGCATATTGCGCAATCTCAATGACAAACAGTACCAATTTGCAATCTGTTCGAAGCAATTACAAACTCGCTTATAATATTGCATATTCCTATGAAGAAAATTTCCTATGTGAAATGTATGATATCAGAACATGAAAATTGTACAAAAAATATCAATTTTCTTTTTTCAAGCTAAATGTGTGTTCATCGGATTTACTGTCCAATGACTGGTTTATAAAAAATGAAAATTGTTTGAAAAATCAATCAATCAATAAAAATGGATCGATTTGAAGCATTGGTTTCCCAAAAAATTGAAGCGCATTTAAGTCCAAGCACACGTGGATCCGAAACGAAAATGACGATAATCATCATAAACAAGGGAAAATGATGCACACAATCAAAGTATATTCATCGATTACTAAATTGATTGTTTTCAAATTCTGAAAATTAAATGTGGGCTCTGAATGCATACAAAATAAAATGTTGTGTTTTTTTCCCTTCTTCGTCTTAATTTTCGCTGGTTGTTTTCTTCTCGCAGACTGTGCGTTTCTCTCTCATACTTACGTATATGTTAATTTGTTACCTTTTTTTTCAGTAGTAAAATAACGAATTAAGTAGATTCTCAGTTGTTTAACAAATTCACGCTGAATTATTCATTGATCAATGAGACAAACGTGTGCTCAAGCGATACCAAAACTGAGATTTTAATAAATAAATTATAAGGCTAAAGACAATTTTATACACGAGCCCTGGATCAATAAATCGATTCTATGAAATAATATGTAAAACAATTCCAACAAAAATTCGAGCAGACGAAAGTACAAAATGTATATCGAACAGTGGAAAAAGCGAAATTGAAAGAAATCCACAGCAACCGTTGGATTCAATTCAAATGAATTTAAGTGTAAATTCGATCACAGATTTATTCACTCGAAGAGCTGTTGATTTGATCGACATTTTTGTCACATTAATTATTGAACAGTCCTTTACCGGATTTGTTAATTCAAATAAAAAAAAATTATCTCAGCGATTTTATCATTTGTGAATATAGAGTGGTATCATGATTTTTTTTTTCTCTTCTGTTTCGTCTTATGTCGATGACAACGAGAGTATTAAATCGATTCAAATTGACAGATTAAAGAAACAACATTAAATATTTATATTCAATCTACACTTACACATGGATCAGAGGACCAAACACGTCGTCACACGAAATGGTTCAATAAGAAAAGTACTACCGTTTCTAACCAATATAATACAGATTTAACACGTGTTTCCGTCATTTGTAATTTATGTTTGAATTCATTCGCTATTTAAAAACAACGAGAGACAACGAATAATTACAGTTTTCCTTGAATCATTTGATCAAATCATTTGTCGTGTGTCCGAGAAAAAAAAAAAGATAATTATATTCAAACGAAATCAATAAGTGGCGCGCTTCTTCAGATGAAAACACTTTTGATTTATAATGCAATGTTGAATTTGATGGCATTTGGTATAATTCAAAGGCAATGAAAAGTGATATGAATCGAAACAAATTTAACCATGGTAAGCCGAGACAATCGATTCAAATTGAAATTCAATGAGGATTCTCTCGCCAGATGGATTTTAAATTTTTATCCAATGCACATATTACGAATCACAACCATTTTGGCCAGAAATTATTTTGTTAAATTATGCTCGAACCGCCATCTAGCGTAAGTATTCGATGAGCTTTCGGCACATTTATCGTAGCAGCGTAAATGTTTTCACATCGTTAAATTAGTAAACAAATTTCTTTGCACGCAAAACCGAAACACCATGACAACGGCTTCTGGTTTCAAAAAAAAACAAGTTCGTTTTTATCGATTTCGAACGAAAATTTCAAAATTCGTGTGTTTGCGAGGATTAAAATTCCAATTTGGAATTTATTGTATTGCCAAGAGCCATTTATCGTTTTTTTTTGTCCATTGCCAAACATCTTAAAATTAGATTCATCGCTCTATATAATTATCGTGTGATTTTTTGGCACGCGAAACTCACATCACGTTTCATTTCAAATGATTACGACCATAAAAAAAATATTTGGTAAAAAACCGTTGTGTTTGTGAATTAAAAAAAAAAAATTATAAGAAACGAGCGAAAAAATGAAATCTTGCGATGAAATGTTTAACAATATTCTGATGCCGGGTGTGACAGTGAAATCACGTGCATATTTCTCCGGAATGGAATCTGGTGTACAAAGTCCAATGACAAAGCAATATGCAAACCCACGAACTTTGCCATCAACCAAAGAAGTTCACAATTCATCACAATCGCAAAAGGGCTTTTACACGTGGCTTAGCTCCCCAAAAACCGTCTACAACAATCGCAAATCAAACAATGTTGCTATTATAGCACCAACACCACACCAACCGTAAGTATGAATTATCCATTACATTACCCAAAATCAAAGTCAAACCGGCCGAAATGAAAATAATGTACGAAATAGGAAGATTTTCTAACGTTCTGAGTCTGAAGTAGTAACAAGGATTCATTTCGAGCCGCACACGCAAAAAATGAAATAAGAAAGCCGAATGTTAAATGACGCTCGTTGACGTGTATTGTGATTATGGTATGAGATTATTGATTGCTAGTCCGATATGCTAATTAGCCATAAATCAAGTTTTGTTTGCGCGAACGGAATGCGTTTTTCTTGTCTTATTTCGCAAAAGTTATTTGCGAAATCCTTTCATTTTGCAGAAGTAAACAATATATTGTATCGATTGTGTTTGCATGTCAAGTCATCGCTTTAGGCTTTTTTTCTCTCTTCATTTTCTAGCCTAATACATTTATAGGTATATATATACATTCTATTTGACGATTTTTAAAAATTTCCTCCATAATGCAGTAATCGCATGTTTCATACAATGGCTTGTGTATACATTTATTGTTGGTATTTTTGAGACTGCCTTTAGATTCATTAGATTTGACCGTCGTTGAACTTGCCGCGTTTTTTTTTGTTTGCCTGGACAGGAGCTGCATGCAATGGAAGGATGTGAAGACTTCAAGTCTCTTTGAGCCAACGGTGGCGCCCCGAATTTCAAAGGGGACGTCAATGTAATTTAACAACTCAAATCGAAACTAAACAGCGCGCCAATTTTAAAACTTGGTGTCATTTCCTCCCATTGGCTGCATGTAATGAAAAAATGACTGCAAATCAACACGAAACGCCGAATAAAATCAACTTTGGTGAATTACCAATTTTGAATGGGATTCGATTAACTTTGTCTTGTTTATTAATTCAAACAGTTGAAAATTGTCCATTTATAAACGAAATTTACAAAAAAAAAGATATTTACTATTTCATGAAGAGAGCGTCAGTATGGGTTTTGAAAATTATGTCACTTCACTTATTTACGATGAATGAATCGGTAAAATAATAATGAAAATCTCAATAACTAGTTCCGTTTCATCGTTTTAAATGTTTTACTTGAATAATAGATATTTTATAGAAAAAAAAACATGCACGCAACTTGAATGAAATCGTGGAAACTGGATATTATTCAATGTTATGAAAATATAATAATTTTGAATGGATAAATTATATACGATTTATTTAAAATTTACAATAGACTCCAAATGTAGGGGTAGGCTGATTTGGCAGCGATATATTGTTATTTGACAGCGATATTTTGCGATTCATGGCTTCTTACCAGGTGTCACCCCCTGTTTTGAATGAATTTAAAATGACTCCTCTAGAAATTCAGAAGAAATTTTTTGGAATGACGAACACTTGTGGCTAAATTTTTTCTCAAAATATACACAGTTTTGATTTTTTTTAAGTTATTAGGAAACAAAAATAAAACTGAATTAGATCTCAATTCGGAATGTTAACCTTAGTTGTATGTTACCTGTTCCTGTTTGTTGTTATTTACATCAACAAAATTATCGATGATAATCTTAATTTTTATCGCTCAAACATTTAAGCAATAAAAAAATTGACCTTAGTAAATTAGTAATTTTCATTTTTTCTTCCACTCCCATTGATTTCCGAAGAATTGCGACTCGCACTGTTTGTGCTATTTTGGAATGTAACTATCGACGCTTTCATTTAGAAAAAGCCCAGAAATTAAACACAATCCAAGTCGAAGCATTTAAATTACATAGCATGATACAAAAAACAATATCCTGCATTAATACGTCTTTCCCAATAACCTTGAGACGCTGAATTAATCACAGTAAAAGTATACTTCACCACAAAAGGGTAACACTAAGTTCGGCGAACAAAATCCGAGGTCAAATAAATCATAATACGAATAAGACATCGATCAATGTCGCAGTTTTTCACATTTCAACAAAATCAAAAGTAAAACTACTTAGGATCATTGTGTTTTGTGTATTTAAAAAAAAAATTGAAAAATAGATCAATGCAGTTGCCTTATAATTGGGTGTTCGTGTGATTGTTTTTATTTTAATAATCAGAGTGCGAAAATCCATTGAAATAAAATGAAAATGTAATTAAGGTTTTCAAATGGATAATGAAGTGTAAGATATTTCTTTGAATGCGACATGTGCCTGTTAATGTGCACATTTCCTTCGGGTGAAATATGGTTGGATGATTGAATTATATTTTACCAGAATTGAGTGGATGTTTGGTGTAGTTTTCACAATGGACAGCAGCTGTTTGCCATACAGTTGTCGATTATTCCATTGCTTTGCCATTGGTATTGCTGGCGTGGAAAATACAAATATTTCCACTGATGGTAAAAATACACTCACACATGGCAATCGACGATGTGTGCTTTTTCCCCCCCATTGTTGTATAGCTTGTTTGTGGTGCGAAACACAATCAAATGGAATATTTTCAAGCGTTTGTTTTTGTGTGTCTTTTCCAGCTGACCACAACAACTACCCAACCATAATCGCTATAATAAAAGCGTCTGGTCATTCGACTGTAAGACACTTGCATGAACAGTTCATATTATCTTAAGCTCGATAATTTGACAGCAACACCCGGTAAAAGCTTCAAGCAACACAAGCGAATTAACCAAAAGAAAATCGAAGATCGAAAATGTTGGTTTTCATCGTAAAAATGACGTGCATACATTTAAATATCTCGTTTTAGTGTTTTTACTGATCATATTATGTGTGAATTTTATTCATTGATCTATTACGAAAACAGAACGAAACAAGTGTAAAATGGTGTGAACAATATACGAAGGATTCACTTTTGTTTATTTTTCTTTTAATTTTTGTTTTTATTTTTGAACATTGAATCACAAAAAAAATGACGAGATGTGCAGGTGTGTAATTGTTTTGAAAATTATTTCAACTTGAGAAAGAGAGAGAGAGAGAGATAGAGAGAGAAAAGAACCCTTGGAAATAAAATCGTAATTGAATAAAAAAAAATGTCATTTATGTCATCTGGAGTATTGTCAGTGAAACCAACGATCATCGAACCGAAATCAATTGAAGCGAAAAATGCGTATACATCAACTACACTAGCATCAGCATCAACAGCAACTGGTCCTAATGCCATTTTTTCCGTTATTCCCATCAATAATAACACCGACGAATATGGTCCGTATGGAAAACCAAACGCAATTGTAAGACCACTTCGGAGAAATGAACCAAATGAAATGATACTGCCAGAGGCAAACGAAGCCAATTTACCGGCTTCGAGTCAATCAACGCCAAAGGTTAATGTTCCTGTGAAACAAAAAAAACGAGAAATCGATACGTTCACCAAGGAATTGGACAACAAACTACGACACCTGCAGAAGGATAAAAAAAATTCTTCAAAAAATGTAAAACCACCAATTTAATATTCAATTTAATTTTTTATTTATAATTGCTTCGACTTTCGAATTTGTTGCTCGATGAATATCTGTATATCGATTTCCTTGTGATGGAAACCGTCAAATGTTCATATATGCATATCGATTATTTTAATGCCGCATGTGCGATTCAATTGGATCTATATTATATCGATACAGTGCCACTTTTGCTCACACGTTTTTACATTAACATCAACATATTTTGAAAAATTTGACTAATCAAATGAGAATGAAATTATTTGCCACATTATAATTGAAAACAATGTTTACGGATTTTATTTTTAAATTCGTTGATTATCAAATGATTGTATACACCACATAGCA
Organism: Contarinia nasturtii; assembly: GCF_009176525.2. Lineage (NCBI taxonomy): Eukaryota > Metazoa > Arthropoda > Insecta > Diptera > Cecidomyiidae > Contarinia > Contarinia nasturtii. The sequence continues at coordinate 4,134,853 of NW_022197768.1, forward strand.
AGTTAATTCATCGAATTACGTATGTATGGTATTTTTTCTTCTTCTCCATACCAAAATTCTATTCTACACATTCAACGAACGCAAAGTAATAAAAACAAACAAAAACAACAACAAAAAAACTCGAGATAAATGTATGTGTGCTCGTGGGCAATGTGTTTAATAACTTTCGCTGTTGTGCACGCAAACCATCACAGAGAAAAACGTCAAAGCTCACACCGCACCAAAGTTATTCGGAACCACAACAAATCGTGTCCTTTCAGTCGCCCTCTAGAAAAACTCCAATCGAAAGTAAATGAAAGGCATTAGGTATTGACACGTGAGAATACTATAATCGCCGACTGTTTCACATAATTTTTCTCTTGATTATTATAAAAGGCGGTACAACTATACAATTAAATGGTTGGCTCCGTTTATTCGATGAATAAGCACAACATAACATATGGGAAAAAAAACCTAAATGCGATCACTTTGGCAATTGCAATTGTACATTTACTTTTGGCCGACAATATGTTTATTATGATAATCTCAAAAATAGATTCGAATTTTGATTATGATCCCAACACGCTAGTCACCTTGGCCTTGCCATTTATAATAAGCTATCACACTATTGGTCACAATTCGTTCACATAATAAATATTGTTCCATTTTATATATGTATAAATTGGCAGAATCAAATAATATCCTTGAAATTGCGTTCGGTCATCGATCAAATGTATTTCGTGTCATTTTGTGCCCACTGAAACCGACTTCAATTTCTCCGTGATCATTGGTCAGAGAGTGAATGTTGTGTTGGATTTTTGGCATGGTCAAAATGCCTGGAACCAGGAAAATCAATCCAAGTGTTTTATGTCAATATTGTTATGCTGCTCGCATTCTCAATGGGAAAATGAAATCATTGGAAGTTGAACGATGACATTGAATTTCCCGTAAAGGCCATGTTCAAATCAATTTCATTCGTTTTGCTGTAAATACTTCGCGTTGATTTCAATTAAACAAGGTTTAACCTTAGTAAATCCGATACATAAATGTCGGTATGACAAACTATACAGAATTAGGTAGAATATTAATTGCGAAGTCTTTTCATGGCTTTTATAATATGAAATTCATATGGCATAGCCGATGTTATAGAAAAATATGTTTTGTCTAGTTTTTTTTTTCTTTTTGATTATTAATTTAAAATTTTATTTGTTAAAATTGCTGTGAATGTATAAAACAATGTTTACTTGCATGTTATAAATCTCGTACAGGAGAATAACGGATTGATTAATCCATCGAGTCGTCCTCGTTTCTTTACCACTGTTCCGTCTGGTGTTTATTTGCCACCCTCAAAAGAATTACCGATCGCATCAAAAGTTCGTAATCCACGTACATATGCATACTTTAGTATTCCGAAAATATTTGCCCAAAACATCGATAAGGGACACAAAGAGAATCCAATTACAGAGATTCATGCTCTAAAAACAATGACAACCTATGGAAAATCGATCAAACCGAGGTACGTTTTTCATTCAGTAGGACATCAAACTCAATTATCTAATCATCCCAATCATCTCATCATTTCCAGTTTTTGTGACTGTCGCTTCACATTCTTTTTTTAATTTAAAACGAAATTAGCAAACTGGCATATCAATTATGCCACCATTTATTTATTATTTGCGAAAAAAAAAACAAATCACATGTTATTCACTTGTTAAAATATTGCATTTTCTGCATGCAAACTAAATTCGTGCTTCAATATTTAACGAAAATGGTAAAATAAGGACTTCAATTACATTTAATGAAATATATTCACATATCGAGACAGACGAAGAAATAAAAAGGCAACGGACAAAAATGAAGCAACACACAAAAGACTCGGCTCAATTTACATTTTCTAAGAATGGCCCAAATAGAAAAGAAAATATTTTTGCGTTGGCAAAGCCATCAAAATTTAATGGACTCCGAATGAAAAAACGATGAAACGTGGTGATAAAAAAAAAAAGCGAAACCTTAACTAAATCACTCGAATCGAATATAATACGTGGTGTTTAAAGTCAATAGTACTTCTTTTGAAGAGAAAAGAATAGAGAACTTGTCAAGGCCGCACCACATTTTAATGGTGGTGCATTATTCAGTGTTTTCACATAACTTATGAAAATTCCATTCCATGAATGCATCTGCCGAAAAGTGCTTTTTCATGTTAGCCGACCGAGAGAGAAAAAAGACACAAACAATTCAATGTTCATTCTTTCGAACGACACTTGCGTGACATGCACACTCGCAAAATACAACCCGTTTCTGTGTCGCTTTATGTGTTTTGATTCATGTGTTTCCATGCACATCATTTGATGGCGCCTAATAAGCACATTTGGGAAAAATTACAAGAATTCCTATGGCTCTGTCTCAAACAACATTTTTTTTCCTCTCTATTATTCATGGCTATTTTAATTATAACATCAGCCATCATGATGTTCTCATCAATTTACAGCGTAATGCAACTATTATTGTTTAATTTTCGTATTAGATCAACATATTTTTTCTTTCATATGTTTTTGTTTTGAATTTATTTTGGAATTCGTTTCGGAATATACTCAAATGAATTAGAAAATTGTTGATTATGGCAAATGACATGTTAAATAATGATTTATAAAGATTTACAAACGCTAGTGTATGTCGTGACGCTTGAATACACATAAAAAACAATTAACCACGTCAACGAAATCCAATCGCAAATTGAAACTTTGCATATGAAGAGTAATGCATTTACGTGGCACTTTATCTTTCATTCGGCACAGTAAATGGATAATTAAAATTGGAAAAGATTTGACTCAAGGTTTTGAACTGAATAAATGAAAAATCGTAAATTTCACACAAAAAAGACAGACAGACAGAGAGAGAGGGAGAGAGAGAGGGAGAGAGAGGGAGAGAGAGAGAGAGTGAGAAAGAAAACAACGTACTGCGGATGTTCTTTTATAACAACAAAATTCTTAGCCAGAGTCATTACTTTTTTTATGAATATGCAATTATATACAATGACTGTGTGGCATAGTAGGTACAATTACCGCCGCATAAACTAATTTTAATGAAATATTTTCCTGTCGTTTAAATTAATAACCATTGCAATGACTATTTTCGGCTAGTTACATACGTATGATATGTTTAGCAATTTGTTTGCTGTTGCAATATGCGTGTATTCGACAATTTTGTTCTGTGTGCGTTTTTTTTTGCATGTCGCAATATTTACTGTGATGTTACCGGTACCACATTTACATTGCAACGATAACAAAATCGACTTTAGCCATCGTATATGCCGACCCGTACACACATGTGAGCCAATAACACGGATTCAGGCAGCGTATTTTTTTAATGACATAACATATGTATGCCATTACACTCTATTCATTAAATGCAATCGATGGAAAGAAATATTTGCCGGCTAAATGTCTTTTTTAGTCTGCGTACTTCGTTAGTTTCCGTGTGCAAAAGGAATCGGAAGTTGAAATGGTTTGTTTTTGTTTTTTTTTCTTCATCGTTATTCTTCTTCTTCTTCTTTTTCTTCTCTGTTCGTTCAACTGCTGTGTGCTGTTCCTCTGCAACGAATAATTTCCAGTTGTTAAAATAGTACGAGGTCCTTTAGCTTCAAGTACCTTTTTGAACTTATTGATATAGATATGGGTTTTGGGTATGGCAAATACTCGATTCATTTTAATGGTCAAATGATTTACGAAAAGGCAATATGAGGTGAATGTACATTTTTACAGCTATTCTTTCGTTCGGTTTTCGTTTGTGCATGACCAAGTTAATAGATATTTTTGACTAATGAACATGGTTTTTGTTCGGCAAGGAAACCCACTTGCTAAATGAAGCAATTTCAAATTAGGGACAAGGATCATGCCAAATCATAACAGATGGCTGAGACTATGTTGAATGTCCATTTCTGCAGTTCCTGTTCTGAAGGCTCAATTTTAATACACCATTTCCTCGCCATTTAGATGTTTCGTTTTCATACTTGATCATCTTATTTTTAAGTCTGTGCTGAATTATTTTTTTTTCAACCATAATACATGAACACGTTCAAATCAAGGCTTTGACCGTTTTTTTTATTGTCTACATTTCTCCATTTTCATATTTTATTCAATTTTTGTACATGATTTAAATTTTGTCGTGCTATTGTTAAACATTTATGGAAATTATGACATTTTTCATGTCCAATCGGTTTGATAACCCCGTTGCTGACGATACAGAGGAGAATCACCGTCACAACCACAAAATATCATGTATGACAAGCGTGTGGTGCGTGGGAGCAACTACAGTCACATCCATATGCAAGCGGTAAGTGAAGATATTTTCAATTTTTTACATTCTAAAATTAAGAAGAAAAAAAAAATAGCCTTACCGTTGAACTTTCACCCTATCCATTGACATATATTCCACCCGGTTTTGAAGTAGGCAGTTGAGAAATCAATCTGAATTATTAGATACGATTGCAGTGACCGGTTCGTGCATATTTCTTTGCTTGCCTAAATACGCTAGGTAGCATAGATATGCCAAGCATAGCCGCAAACGCAACCGACGCATCGCCGTTCACTCTATATGAACAATACACATGTTCGTTTATGCAGACGACCGTGCGCATACAATATAGCTCGAATCGAATGGTGACGGGTGCGTTGCGGCTTGCGTCTCCGTAATGCTTAGCATAGCTATCAGGCATAGAAATATGCGCGAACCGGTCACTGTACGATTGTTATCATTTTGAACGATGAACAAAAATAAGACCAACATTTTTTATAGCATTATAATAGATTGTAGAGTTTTGTTAGATTTTTGGTCCCATATTTTTGCCCGTAAATCAATCACAATTTAATTTTCTATTTACTTTTTATCCTTATTGAATTGTATCTTATGTGTTTGTTTTACTTAAATAGCATGTGTCTCAAGCGATACAATCTAATTAGTAGTTCATTCACATTACACTTGATAAAATGATAAATTTGAAGCCAATGAGGTCACATTAACACACTCATAATATTATTCATTCGTGGATAAACGTTCAATTTTCTTTGTTTGGCTTTCGCTCATAAAATTTTACCATTAAAATTAAAATTATATTTGTCCATGTGACCATGTTCTTCAATCGTATTACCGTTTGTGCGCTGTCGTAAAAAATACCGGTTTACTCAACGAATCATTTATATGCATCCATTTCCATCGATATCAATACTAAAATTTTATACAAACAATAATAGTAATTGTTCATCAAATACTTTTAACGTAATATTCCAAACTGAATGAATAAAGCCGGCACCAATTTGACGTTCAATGATGAAAAAAAAAAAACATTTTAAGACATAGAGAAAATCAAATATTCTAGATATGAAATTATGTCAATCGCAAACATGTTTTAGTTGTTTCTAATAATTTTATGTACTGTCAAGAGTATTTAGGAATATTTTTATTTGCTTTCATTAATTATTCCCCTAATTTGAATGTTCTTTGGTATGTCATATGTTTGTTTACTTATCCACATCGGAGCATATTCGACTGAATCATTTAATTTCTTTACTTGTGCATTTTCCCGATCGAAACAAAACAAAAATAAATCCTACTATTGAAATCCAATAAAATTTCTTATGGATACTTAGTGGAATCCATACTTTGCTTATGCTGGTCTTCTATCAGGAAAGGTGAGTTTTTATGTAGCAAATCAAATGGCCTAATTACAATGATTATGTAGCGACCATTGTCGTTCATCCCGAATACAAAAGTTATTTTATCCCAAACTGAGCATCCACCTGATATAAGAATGTTAGCAGCATGTTTATGTCTTTTGCTGATCTTTGCATGAATAAAAACCATCTCATCTTTACACATTCACATTGTCAGTCAACTTTTTCATTGCCATTGCACCTCTCTGCATTCAATTTTAGCACTATCAATTTTTGTCCCACAGACAAAATGTCACTCAAAGTCTCGCAGTCTGAAGAAAATGTTAAAATTTTGGTTAGAAAATGAAAATGAATCAACAATTGTAGGTTCATCGGATTTTATTCATCTTTGAGATTTTTCTAACTTTTTGTGGTTTTTCTGTCGAAAAATTAAAATTTTGATCCATTTTCGAGTCATTTTTGACCCATAGCTTGAGTTTTTAACGTGGAAATTCACAAAAATGTTAAATTGTGGCCAAAACAAAAAAATCTCAGAGAGGAATAAAATCAGACAAGCCAATAGTTTTATATTGATTATTCTTTTAATTTTATAAGATTAAATAAAAATAGCGTTTTGAGAGTCGTACTTTTTGGAATGCCGGTAGATTTCTCGAAAAAAAAAATTCTGAACGAAAAAAATCCCCGAATTTTTGGAAAATTGTTCCAGTATTTTTCTTTTTGAATAATCCGAGTCAGTATCACTTCAAAATGACATTCAAAATTCATCAAAATAAATGATGGCACATTGCTTTGAATGTTAACATATTACCAAATGTATTGTTTCACATTCAATTTGCATTGGACAAATCATATATTTATCATGTATACACATGCCGATTGCATTTGTTGTCTGCTTCTGTTCAATGAAATTGATGAAATTTTTATTAAATAATTCGTTATTTTGCATAGACACAAATGACACAAAACATTTTCAATCGGCATATTTTGTTTGGTTCGTATTTATTTCTCCATATGATTCATATCGTGTTAACATCATGTATGCTTTTTATTTAGCACAATCACGACATATATATTATGGATATTGTCTGTGATATGCATTCGATCTATCTGATCATTTTTGATTCTGTTTGATTCGTTGAATAATGGACAATTGGATGTTCATTCGAATTCTGTTTAGTTGAAATTTAATTTTAGTAATGCTTTTGCCGTGTCAATTTATTGAATTGGACGAATAAAAAGTAATCGCATAATTGTAGATGTAGGCGTAGTTTTAGTCATTGCTATAATTATTTCTAGTATTACTGAGTGTTCACATATTCGATATTCAATCTAGCAAGATCAATATTTTGATAGAAATGGATTTGTATGAAAATGCGAATAAATAATTGATATGTTTATAATTAAAGGGTGATATTGATGCGATGTCAAAGGAGTCGGAAGCCGAACGACGTCAATTGCTACGAAAACGTTATTCAAATCGAAGTAAAAGAAGTGTTATTGGAACACCGCCACCCGTTAAGGGTCGACGCCATGAAACAATCCAAACGGAACGTTATCTTGAAGAGTTACTCGTTAAGCCATCCGATTTCAGTGTTGAATGTCAAACCGATTTGTATTTGTATGATATACCAAATGTGCCATACATGTCATCAAAATCGGGTGTTGATGTTGCGACCGAAACAAATATGGAAGAATTGTACAATTTTGATGAGGAAGTTCAACCAATTCTGGACTCTTTAGTGGAAATATCAATGAAACAAGCGCTCAGTGAATTTATGCAAGAAGAAGAAATGGCCGAATTGCAAAGAGACACCGAGAAATATTTAGCTTTCAGGGAATCGCAAAACTCCGAATTGAAAAGACTGGATACGGAACAAAATATGGAAATGAATACAAATAAAATCGATGAACAAACGACTGACGATATTAATGCTGCCAAATTGCTCCATAACTATGTTTCAAAATTGCTGCCGGATGTTTTGAGCACAGTTGATGCTGAAATTAATAAAAACATTATTTTAGACGACGATAAACATTTCAAACCATGGCTAGCAAAAGAGATCGCATCTGAAGTTGGCCAAATGATAGACTCACGCGAATCACTTGAAAAATTGGTGAAAGACATTGTGGAAAATCGTGCCGAAACCTATTTAAAACAAGAAAATTAACCAAATGATAATACGGTCAAAACGAAAACAATACAAATAAAATGTTTACACGTTACTCTTAGCTCTTGAACATATCCAACAAAATGACTTAAATAATTTAAACAGGAAAAAAACCACACACAAAATCACCGTACACACACATATTTTGAAAACATGTGAATAGAGTGAAATCATTTGAATTATTCAATTTTTCACACAATTTGTAGCAATTTGAGAATGTTTCCCAACATAAATTGTTTCTTGTTAAATTCAGCTGACTTTTGTTTCTTGTGTTGTTCTGAAAGCATTTTAAGAAATTGAATAAAGTAGTCGCTACTCTTATGTTCAAAACTCCAAATTTCGGTGGTTTTTATTTTTATTCGTATTTTACGTTGATTTGTTTATTTCATTTGTTCAAAATAAAAATAGTGGTGTTGCTGTTGTGAAATTGCCATCTGTCATTGACATGCACACATTTCGAAATTTCGAACATCAATTTGATAGAGGTCGCCATGTTTGTTATTCACAATTGAAACGTCAAATATGACTTCAATCCGCCATACCATTTCCTTTTTCTTTTCGACATTTGCCACTATCACACAAAGGTGAGTTTCTCCGACCAAATAAATTTTTATTTTAATCAATTCGTCAAAACAAATTCGAACCACATTTTAAGTGCAATTGATTTCAATTCGGTTTTACATTGTGCACAATAATTTCATGGAAATTTTCCAAATGTGTCCAGAAATTAGCGTTAGAAATTTAATTAAAAACGAAATGCTTGTGTTTACACGTGTTGTATGTTCGGCATCTCGGTGACAAACAAGACGAAATGGTTCAATTTGTTTTTTTTTTTTTGCATTTAATGTCCATTCGGAAGTGAAAGTCGAGACATAATTTATGGAAAATATGGTTTTTGTCTTGTGTATTGCATTCAAATGATGTTTTTGAAAATCTGAGAGTTTATGATTGACTACATTCATCACCCATATGACTGATGTGTGCAATACATTAAAAATCTATATTTTTTGTGAGGTTATGTGTCGTATACAATTTTGTTCAATGGAACTTTTTTTTGCTAATGTACCGTATTTTTATGGCGTGATCATTTCAGGATAAACGATGGCTTCACCTGATTTGAACTGGTTGATCGTCCGCAACAACAATGCATACTTGCTGAAAAAACGCAACATCAAGAAACCATTCAGCACGGTAAGTTCAATGAAGTACAGTGGCAAACGCAAATTTTGCATACAATTTATGATGAATGTATTTATCACCAAGATCTCTGATCGAATCATGATTATTTCATATTATTTGCTACTCTGAGGCTTTTCACATTTCGTTAAATCGTCACATTTTTGTAGTGAGACCAAGGTAATTAATGCACTTTTTTCCGCTTTCAGGAAGCAAGCAATCTTAAAAATGTGAGCTCATTCCGCTACAGTGGTTTGGTACAAAAGAAAACCGTTGCTGTTGTTCCAGCTAATGACAAGAAAGGTTTCACAGTTGTCTTGAAAACCAAGAAGAATGAAGTGAGTTTTATTTAGCATTTGTTTTTATTTTGTTCGCTCAAATTGATTACAAAATGATGTTCATTTTAACTGAGAGTTTATGATTGACTACATTCATCACCCATGATAACTGATTATTTACAAAAAAACAAACATATTTGTAAAAAAAAAAATGAAAAATGAGTTGTGTTTAAAATGTCTTTTTTTTTCTGTTTCTAAAAATTGTAGAACAAACCAGCAAAGAACACCTACAAAGTCAATTTCGACCAAGGTGCACGTCGTTCATTGAAGAAGCTACGAAACACTTTGGTTCACAACCATTATCGTAACGACCTCAAACAGGTAAATTGATTAACGATTTAAATTTCACTTAAACGTCGTTATGATGACTCTGTTATAAAAATTTGCTACATACCAAGATCGCTGTAATAATTTTGATGATCCAACCTTACTGATTGACAAACTCCCAATATTTCAATTGAATGCGATTCACAATCATCTTTGATAATTTGATTAATTTTTATTTATGTTTCAATTTTTACAGGCTGCCGTTCGCCGTGCTAGCGCTTTGTTGAGATCACAACGGGTACCAAAAGCCAAAAAGGCTGCCGCCAAGAAGGAATAGACATTATTCAAAACAATGGCTCTTCTTCTTTAATAAAAAAAAAATCGAAATAAAAATTCATAGAAATTCCATCATTTCTAACATCTTTGTTTTTTTCTTATCTACTTGCATTTCTTTTATTCAAATAACAGAATAGCCTCGAAAATGACAATAAATAGAGAAAAAAAAGCGACATCAAATGATTTTTACGCTAACAAATACATTTCATAAAGCCATTTATCTTGTTCATCGTTGAACTTTGGAACAAAATTAATGCGGACAATTTCAGTGAATCCTTCTTCCTTCGTTGGATCTTGGTAGTTTTTTTTATAACTGTTCAGTACAATTTTATTGATTTTCGAATGTTTGGTATCAGTAAGTTCACGGAATGCGATATTGTGTTCGGCATGCTTGAAGCTAGTTGTCATAACAAAACATCGACATGGAACTTTATGCTTTTTAGCTGCATTCACATAACGGGCACGACTTTCTCGGTCTCCATTCGTATTGTCGACCACAACTTTGCGTTTTGTTTTCAAACAATCATTGACACGATCAACACATTTTTGCCATGTTCCAATCACGTCACGGCTTACAATCTCATAGTTTCCTTCCAAATGATCTTTACAAAAGCGACTTTTACCTATAAAATGACAAAAGAAACTATATGAATATCGATAAATCATAATGTAACGAGAGAAAAAGAAAATTGTTCAGTTTTATATACCGGTTCCAGGTCCGCCCACCAATAAAATCAATTCCAGATCAGTTGATGTAATTTTGGTTCTCGGCTCATCGATCATTTGAACTGTTCGTTTTAAATAGTCTTTGGGATTAAATTCCGGTTTGATCCAATTTTGCGTTGGTACTTTTAAAAAGTGTTCTTCGGGTGTGAAAAATGTCAAATTTAAATTGATGGCCATCAAACGATCGGCAGATGAATGGTCTTTTTTCTTTTTCATTGCTTTGATTTCTGGACGACCGGCTGCATCACCCACAAAATAGCTCTGATTCATGTCAACGACATTTATGCCATTTTTTTGATCACATAAAGCCTGCCACATACCAGTCATTGGTTTACGGAAGTAATTGTCACCAGTTGCAACAAATACTTGTACTGGTACGCAAAGCGCTTTTATAACATTTTCGATTTTCTTTTTGATGTCAGCCACTTTTGTTTTTCCCGACGTAACACCAGCTTGATTCGTTAATATCACAATTTTGAATCCATCCGAATGTTTTGATTTTAGTGTTGTTGTCACAGGACCAAATGCCAATGTCCAATCATCAATGTCGGTTGGAAACACTTTTCCTGATTGAGTTTTGATGAGCGTTCCATCCATATCATAAGCAGCAATTTTTTCCGATGGTTGACAATTTGGCGATGTATACACCAACAATTGGCCATTATTGTAGCTCTCCCATGATGTATTTGTACCTTGTTTGTTCGCATCCAATGAAATGCCTATTTTGTATTTCATTCTTTTCGGTGGACTTTCGATCGTTTTGTCGTCTGCACTTCGTTTTCGACTGTGATTGGCCAATTCAAAGTGAATTTTATATGGATACTTTGATGGAATAATTTCGATTATATCGTCTTGGAAAGCTTTGTGTTTTTTATTTTTTTCTAAAGTCACACCGTTCAGTGTCGATGGATTCAAACCGAGTATTTCGAAGATAACGCATTTCTTATCAAAATCAGCGCGCATTTTTATGTGTTTTTTCGACACCAATGTATCGTCAAGTTGTGATTCGCGCGTTCTACCAATTAATGTGTCACTGTTTGTAGATATTTCAATGTGTGGATGCGTTGCCTCAACACTTTTTAATAAACATCGACTTTTTTTTAAATTATCCATGATTTCATTTGCTGTTTATTCAAATGATTTGCACAAAAAAAAAATCATTCCACTATAACCTTGGTTTGACAAAACATTCAGCTTCAAATTGACATCACATAAACGAATGTCAACATAGTTTACCGCTCATTTCTGTTTCAGAAGCGCAAACATCTTGAAATACCTTTTTATCGCATTTATCAGATTAAAATATTCAAATATATAAAGAAATTTGACAAATATCCTTTTATTATTTAAATAGAAATATTATTAAACGGAACTTACGCAAAGATATAAAAAATAGCAGCAGTTTTAATTAGTATCTGTTGGCAATAGCTTTGGTCTAAAGTGTTTGATTTATACAATAGATGGAGCTAATAATCTAAAAGCGATTTCAAATATGAATTAAGCAAAATTTTCTTCTATGGGGATATTCACAGTCTCCAGGTTCTTCTTTTGTCTTTTTTTTATTTGAAATACATGGACTCAATATAATTTATATCTAAAATCAAGCCGTCGCTAGAAATGGAGCTAAATAAACGAAAACCATTCGTTGCTGGTATGTTTACGAACACCTTATGAAGAACTATTTATTAGTTCCATTTTAATAGTAAGATTTTAAAAATTACTTCGACGAATTTTTATTCGCACTTATTCATGTGTGCTCTTATTACAAGATGAAAAAAGTTGTTAATATGAATTGAACTAGGGGATCGAAACTCAATCAGAACATAGCGAATTATTCGATATTTTGCGAATTTTATGCGAAATGATTTGTAAGCGATGGGTTAAAGTTGTGATTTAAAAAACAATTCGCAAGAAAAACGCTATGAACGTGACCTTTTATTGAGCCGCCGAACAAAACGGTCTATGCGTTAGGTCGTTGGGCCGTTGGGTCGTTGGGTCGTTAGGCAGTTTAATGGCCCAACGGCCTAACGGCTAAATTAATATTTTTTTATTTTTTGAAACAACAAATATCACATCTAATGGGTTTGTAAGAATACGGTTGAGCCGTTAGGCCGTTGCATAAACGTAGTGTAACCATTGTTTGAATTCAATGATTTGATGTCAAAGTAAAAAGCGTAATGGTAGCGTAACCATTTTTCAAATCCAAATAATGATCATTGACTCTTTGTTGACAGTCCATTTATTTTCTTGAGCGTAGACGCTCATTTTAGAGCGTAACATGTGCTCTCGGGAAGTGTCATTCACTAAAGTTTATTTCTAAACGTACTACATTCATAGTAGCAGTGCATTGTACCGTGAATCATTCCATGTTGATATGGTGGCAATTGAAGAGCTGTTGAGATAAATTCACTAGAGTAGAAGTGAAGCCATTATTTAAGTGATATTTTGTTTGATCAATGCTCTTTATTCCAGTTCAGGAAATGCGAGTGAATATTTCATCCGTGCTGGTTCATCAAACAATCAACAAGATGGATCTGTTATCCAAGTAAAACACATCATTCGCCACGAAAACTATAATATAATCAATATCGATTTCGATTTCTTACTCTTGGAATTGGTCGAAAAGCTAGCATTTTCTGACAAAGTTCAGCCGATTGCATTAGAAATGGAAGATTTTGAGATTGAAAGTGCGGAACAATTGCATTGGCATCTGGATGGGGTAAATGGTTAAACTATAAAGAAAAATGAAAAAATTACAATGACCATTGACTTTTTCATCAGGAACAAGGAGTTTTCCAAAACAAGATTTTCCAAAGGAGCTACACGCAGTTTATTTACATGGCATGGTTTTGCCGTTATAATAAATGATCGAATGATATGTGCTGGTTATGACTGGAGATGCTCGTGTGTTAATCGGTGTAGTTTCATGGGGCCGTGCTGTATAAATCCGAAATCACCGGGAGTATATGGTCGTGTGACATCTGTTCGCTCGTGGATCAAAAGCAAAACTGGAATTTGAATTCTACGGCATATCTCATTTTTCAAAACCAAATCTTCGTTCGAATTGTAATCGTGAAATAAATATTTCAATGAATATTTGAATCAATGGTACAACATTTTAAGGCACATTTTTGTTAATCGATAGCTAACACAGCGAAGATAAAATATTACCCCTTATATTGGCCATCGTTTCGTTGGTAAAGAAGTATACTTACCGAAATCATTCAAAATTTATCAATAAATTCCTTCAAAAGAATTATTGCGTCCGTTTTGATTTATCTAAGAAAAATGGTGTAAAATGATTCGAATAGATTTTGAGGTTGTCTTTTCATTTATTCACTATCTCCAAAAACTTATTTGTGAAAATGAGTCAATTGTCCATATTTTGAAATTAAATTCCATACGTATAATAAAAACATAGATTTGAATAACAAAAACAAAAGGGAAAACATAAAATATTTTAATATTAAAAATTATTTAATACATTCAATTTAGCGGAATAAATAAACGTTTTCGTCGATTGAATAGATGTATTCGATGTAAATATTTCGTTTTTGTTGCATAAATCGCTTCGATTTGCATATCCCTGTCAGTCTTTAGTTGATGTTCTTCGCAATAAGATTTGATATGTTATCGTGTGTTTTCTTCGTTATATTTCTTTTATCGTGTATTTCTTAAAATTTAATTTCGATTTTCGTTTTATTTGATTTGATAAAAAAAAAAGAAAAGATTTTTATTCACTCTAATGTTTCCATTTTCGAAATCCCGCTGAACAGTGAAATTGTGGTGTTCATCAAATATTTAACTGTTGCACATCTCAATCTCAGTAGCCCGCTTTCTTGAGTGCTTTCAAGTCGACTTTACCGTAATACTCTTCACTGTATGTGTTTAGAAAATGGTATGATGTTTTTGTTTTTAAAAATCGAAAATGTGTGAAAAAAGAGAGAAAGAAAAAAAGGTAATGAGTAGAGATATTTGTTGCTAATATTGTTTGCTGTCGATAGTTGCAAAAAATTTCGGCTAAATTATGAAGTGAAATAAACATTTCGAAGAAGTTAATATCTCTCTATTATAGTGTGAAAGAAATGTGTGCCATCACAAAAGTGCAGTGATTAAATCATTCGTAAAGACAGTTTGTTCCTGATTCCCCTTACAAATCCAGAACCGTTCGATTTTATGTGCCATATTAAGTGAATATTTTGAGAAACGATTAGGCACATAACTACAGTTATCTGGTCTGGATCATAATTTGGCCACTACTTTGGTACACCTTTAATGTGTTAGTGGTTACTTGTTGCAAATAAAAAGAAATTTCTTGTGCTATTTTGGGTGTAATAGAAAAAAAGTTGGCTGATTTCAGTATCAGTTTGAGTGAAAATACACAAAAGCTATCGATATTTGATTGTTTTATTTTGACTTTTTATTCTCTTCTTTTTCTAATAAAATAGGCATTATGGTTAGTTTTTTGTTTCTTTTTCTAGATGTATTTGAATGGTTCTGTTTTAAGAACTTGTGTGTAGAACAGATGCCTATCGCATATTAATAACGATGAAACTATTTTTGCTACTAATTGAAAAGAAAACATGTGATTTTATATACATTCACAAAAATGATTGTTTTGATTTTGTTTTTTTTTTATTAATTGATGACGGTGGACTATTATTTCTCTTGAATTCTTTGTGTCATTAAATGATGTCACGTTTTCTTATACATTAACAGTCTCGCATAAATGTTTTCAATAAAAATGAGAAGTTAAAATTGATTGCCATTTTGGTCATCTTATGCATTGGACAAAAATGTTCATATTTTATGACAATGGTTGCGTTTCGAAATGTCCGATTGCTTTGGAACAAGAATGATGTTAAGAATTGAACATTGGAAGATATTCATGCGAAAGTAAGCAAATGCAGGGATTTCTCAAATGAAACAATAAGACAATCAATGTTTATTTCCATTTTTATTTGTTGGATATTGCAAATTGAATGTGTGATTCCACATTCGAATTTTTCGACAATGTAGCCTTCATTTCTTTTTTCATATTGTCATAAATTTCGGTTGATTGTTGGTGTTGGTGTTGTTTTTTGTTTGTGTGATGTTCTTGTTTTTGTTGTCATTTTATTGTCAAATAATATATTTATAAATTATTTTCGAGACTCAGATTATAAGGTAATAGTTTTAACTAAATAGAAAAGGGAAGCCAAGATTTGTCCTTAATTTACGCTTCCTTTTCGGCAGATGGACGTGGTTTGGACGGTGCTTTGTTTGATGTACTTGCAATACCAGCTAACAATTCACTCTTACGAATGCTCTTCAAATCCAAGTCTCCGTAGTAGTCTTCGCTGTAATGTAAATAGATGTTTGTTTGTTTTTTACAGAAAATTTCAGCAATTTCATGTCATTTTTTTATGGTCATTGGTACGATATATGTGTTTTTCTATGTTGATGGTTTTTTATATTATTTTATTTTGATAGGTGTGTGTGTGTGTGTGTGTGTGTTCGAATGGAAAATGTCTTATGTTTGCAAAGATTGAAAGATAAATATGTATTAGCACAAAGTTTGGGAGATAATTGTTGTTAATTGGTTGTAAATGAATGTGATTAGATTGTTATTTATAAATTAATTTCTTTTAAATCATGTACAGTTTCACCAAGGTGCACAGTTGCAAGCATTTGTTACATGAACGAAAAATTTCAAATATAAGCACGTAATCTCTGTGGAATACATCGAAATAAAAACCTACTAAGCACGATTGGCAAATTAATAAAAAAAAGCGAATCAAGCAACACAGAGAAAGCTAAAATGGAGTGCAACGAAAAAAAGCAAACGAAACAAACAAAAAATAAACAGTGATAATTATGTGATCACTTACCATCCGGGAACATCTTCTGGGTCTTCACAGTTTCCAGTGCCATCGCTGTCACCAATTTTGAATACTGTTCCGATTGGACAACCATATTCACGGGCAACACCTTCCAGACAGATGTAGTATTTACGGCAATCTTCTGGGTGAGCATGACGTGAGAATGAACCAGCATTTGAAACTTCACCGGGTGCTGGGCAATTGAATCCATTGGCGACTTCTGCAAGTTTTCATTCAAAACGTGATACTTTGTTTAGCGCACCGATTAATTTATACAAGGCATACGATTCATTTATTTAGTGGCAACAGAATTACGAAGACCAAATATAAAGCAAAAATCGTTTGGGTTTACCTTCGTTTTTACATTCTGGAACTTGGTCGGCCCACATACAGACACGTGCTTCACGATCATAAGCTAATCCAGGTGAACATTGATAACGGCTTGCTTCGCCATTCCAGCAATTCCAAAAAACATCGCATTTATTTTCATCGGCAAAGATACCATACAAGCGGGAACAGTGTGTTGTTGAAATAGCTGGTTCTATAAATCGCAAAAAGAGATATAAAAGAAATGAATTCATTTGAACGATGAAATGCTTGAGGTAATGATGAAATCGAACAATAAGAATAAATTTCTCAATATACATGGAAAACATTGTTGGAAATTAGTAAAACAGAAATGGGTAATTTCAAATTTTTTTGAAAATTTGCGGGGGAAAAGGTTTTTACTTCAATCAGAGATCAACCCCAAACTATCAGACATTAAATTGGCTGTTGAATCGTCGAAAACAAAAAATGAAGTTCTAACAGACGACACTTTCCCAATTTTCGTTGAAAATAAAAACTTGCATCAATGTATGGCCAAATTGGTGTCAAAATTTGGCTGTTTCCACATAATTTCGACCATGAAATCTCTCCATTCATCGTGTGATTATGATTCAGTCAGTTGTCTGATGACATAAAGAATAAACGAAAAACGTGTGGTTTTAAGATAGCCGACTCCATAAATCACATATGGACGTTGTAAAGACGTTGTAAAGACATATAAAAGAAATGAAATCAAATAATTCGAACTTTTCATCGTCCGTAAAGATAAAAACGAAAATGAAATAGAGAAACAAGAACAAAGCAATGAACGACAATCGACAACGCTTTGAATCATCAAAAATACGTCAAATTTTTCAAAGGTTTAGAAATCTTGCTCAATTCAACAAGTGTGTATGGGCATTGAGTGCATCGGTTTTTTTATCATTACTTCATTTCTCTGTGTACTCTTCACTCTTTGCATCTTACTCTATTTCTTCTTTTTTTTCCATCTCTTGTTTACTGTATTTGCAGACAAAATGTAGAGAGAGAATTACGTAATCAATTGAATGGAAATGCATTTCAATTCCGTACATGTTTATGGTTTAAGTTGAAGCCGAGAATGTAAACTGTAAAATAGTAAATTTGTCGAACGTCAAATGGAAATGTCAGTGTCCATTACTTGAACCGTTTGTATTAGCGTAATACTATCAAATATAATATAATACTAGTTGTTTACCAAGTGAACGAACGTGCCAAATGAATACCTAAAACTGAACATTGTACACACACGAAGTTTGACGCATTTTTCGTAAAACGGTGACAGATGAATAAATTGAGTGTGAAAAAAAAAATTCATCGAAGCACATTATCGAACGAAAAAAATAATTTAAACGGTAAAATGCAATCGATTTTGATGGCAAATACCAAAATAGATGAATCCAACGAAGCGTTTACACCGTGAATGTTCGAGTGCGTGCATTGAATGCGAGACACCAATGCGAATGTGGTTACGTCTCTCTCTCTATCTCTATCTCTATCCCACTTTCTTATTATGTATGCAAGCGTCTCATTAAATTTGTTTGTTCAATTACGTTCGATGTACAGCGATAAAGATAGCTAATTAATTACCAAGTTGGGTACGATCGCCGCAATCAACGTTGTGCAAATAATCACAGTTTTCTGTTAAGAATTTCGAATCAGATGCATCGAAAGCAAGACCATTTCCGCATGTTTTCAATTCAGCTACATTATTATCACATTTCCAATATTTATCACATGAATTTTCATGTGGGTAAAAGCCAAAATCATCTGGACATTTGAAGCTTTCTTGGGCCACTGCTGTGAAATAAAAAATAAAAAAAAACAACATTGTATGATTTAATAATGTTATCATTCGTTAAAATGTGTGTTGAATATTTGGTTAGTGCAATGCAATGTAATTTAGTTTTCAAATAAGGAGAAATTTCGTGCGATCACCAGACACTTTTTTCAAATGTTCGATGTGATGAAATTTTTCGAACATTGAGTCAGTGAGTGGTCAGAAGTTATTTATGGATAACATCAATACATTCACAATACCGAAGTGGGGTGCTGTACATTTCGCACTGATTTCTTATCGAAATGCGAATTATTACTTAAACCGCTTTAATTTAAATAATACCATGTTGTAATCAATTTTCAAATTTCTACTGTTTATGCTGCGTTGTCAACATATTTGCAGCCATCCGTATAGCGATAAATATGCAATACTTTTTTCTTTTACTTTTCGTTATCGCTCATTTGTGGGGCGTTGTAGAGAATCTTATTATTTTTCAATGATCAGCGGGTAATTCTGCATTGTCATTTGATTGTAATGGTGCT